>NC_058062.1:24167061-24284561 GCF_020085105.1 Siniperca chuatsi | reverse complement strand
TCAGCTTGAGGTCGCGAACAGAAGGCCGGACATTCTCCTTCAGGAGTTTTTGATAGACAGCAGAATTCATGGTTCCATTTATCACAGAAAGTCTTCCAGGTCCTGAAGCAGCAAAACAGCCCCAGACCATCACACTACCACCACCATATTTTACTGTTGGTATGATGTTCTTTTTCTGAAATGCAGTGTTACTTTTACACCAGATGTAATGGGACACACACCTTCCAAAAAGTTCAGTTTTTGTCTTGTCAGTCCACAGAGTATTTTCCCAAAAGTCTTGGGGATCATCAAGATGTTTTCTGGCAAACATGAGACGAGCCTTAATGTTCTTTTTGTTCAGCAGTCGTTTTCGTCTTGGAGCTCTGCCCTGCAGGCCATTTTTACCCAGTCTCTTTCTTATGGTGGAGTCATGAACACTGACCTTAACTGAGGCAAGTGAGGCCTGCAGTTCTTTGGATGTTGTTGTGGGGTCTTTTGTGACCTCTTGGATGAGTCGTCGCTGCGCTCTTGAGGTAATTTTGGCTGGCCACTCCTGGGAAGGTTTACCACTGTTCCATGTTTTCGCCATTTGTAGATAATGGCTCTCACTGTGGTTTGCTGGAGTCCCAAAGTTTTGGAAATGGCTTTAAAGCCTTTTCCAGACTGATAGATCTCAATGACTTTCTTTCTCATTTGTTCCTGAATTTCTTTGGATCTTGGCACAATGTCTAGCTTTTGAAGATCTTTTGGTCTACTTCACTTTGTCAGACAGGTCCTATTTAAGTGATTTCTTGATTGAGAACAGGTGTGGCAGTAATCAGGCCTGTGTGTGGCTAGAGAAATTGAACTCAGGTGTGATAAACCACAGTTAAGTTATGTTTTAACAGGGGAGGCAATCACTTTTTCACACAGGCCATGTAGGTTACAGAGCACCGTGCATTTGCATCTAAAAGCTACAAACCACACATTTGAAGACAGCGAGGTGAAGATTCTAAGTAGAGAGAAGAATTGGTTTGAACGGGGTGTCAAGGAAGCCATTTTTGTGAGAAAACGCTACCTTCTGAAAAAAAGGCAAAAGGGAGCTCAACATGCTGATGATTTTGATGTGTTTATGGGCTTGATAGTAATGGAGCTAAAATATAATGTTTGTTCTATTGTCTGACTTTCATGAAAATCAGCGCATTCGTTTTCAAAATAACTTGTAGCCCACAGGGCGGTGTTGGTTAGGGACGAATGTTGACAGGACAGTGGCGCTAAAGGTCATGGCCAGGGTCACCAAAACCTTTCAGAATTAGGCTTTGGCTTTATCTTTTGGGGACAGGGCTGTAGCCAGGATTTTAGAAATAATGCTCTCATGAAAAAAGCATTTTTATTAGGATGTAGATATTTGGACATTAAGATATTTATGCATTAAACTGTTCAATTACATTTGTTATAATACTCTTTCAAAGCCTTGTCTACACTGCCAGGAATGGCTGACATGCTGAATCCTAACAAAATTAGTTTGTTTTGTTCACCAAAAAATAGTCTAATTTAAATATATTGAGTCTAAAAAAATAATGGAATCAGCATTGTTGCTGTCCAAGAAAAAAAAACTTAATGGGCTGAGAAAATTCTAAATTCTAGCTACATACACCATTTAAAACACATTGGGTTATCACAAATGCATTATCACAAAGATGAAAACAAAGGTATTTTTCTTAACTCATGAAAAGTTGATGATTTGGAGATACATGGTTTCCACAGGACAGCGATGTGGGTAAATAATGTATATGTTCTCCAGGTTGCTAAAACCCCCATATTCCTAGGAAGAATTCTGAGAATTCTTCAGTGTCCTTAGCTACGACCCCGTCTGGGAGCTGTGAATGTAAAGTAGTGTGAAGTAGTGTTTTCTCACCATGACCACTTCCTCAGTTTAAACGTCTGATGACGTGTGAGCAACAACTGTTTCTGAGCTGCAGCTCTTTCTCCTAATGCTCTGATGCTCTTTCTAAAGACAGTGGGGATGATAAACGGTCCACAGCAGGGATCAGCAGGGTAGCTGTGCTGATGAGCTGTGCTGATGAGCTGAACCTGCAACAGATTCAACACATGGGCCCGCTCCCACCAGCTTCCCCACACTCACCCTGCAACCACCCTCTCCCACTCCTACAACATCCCGCAAGATGAAGACCATTGAGAGACTGATACTCTCTCACCTCAGGCCCTGGGTCAGACCAGCACTGGACCTCCTGCAGTTGGCCTACCAGGAGAACATTGGAGTGGATGACAGCATCATTTAAGTGCTACACTGGGCTTATTCCCACCTGGACAAGGCTGGGAGCACAGTAAGGATCATGCTCTTTGATTTCTCCAGTGCTTTTAACAGTGTACAGCAGGCCTATTCAGTTGGCGGCCCACAGGCTGCATCCGGCCCAGAAGCAACCTCTGAGTGGCCCAACATAAATCTGATATATGACAAAATAAGTAAACTACATATATAGTGTATGGAAGCAGCTAACGAGTGAGGCATCTCGCTTCCTTCTCATCTCTGTTGAGAGTTCCACATGCGCAGTACCCATCGGGCAGGATGTTTACGGATGTAGCGACACAGCCAATCATATCTTTCACAAATCAATGTTTGCTCATGTGAGCTCCAACCAGCTTAGCAGCTTTTCAAAACATCTGGCTACTGACAGTCACAAGTAGGGAAGTGCTCTACTGAAAATATGTCTCTGTCAACCCTGAAACGTAAGTTTGACAATGAAACTCGTCCGTTTAACCCTGCCTGGTCTTTGTTTGTAAGTATTTGTTTTACCACCATCTGCAAACACCTGCTATTTTATTATTACATTCATTTGTATTAAATGTTTGTTTAAAATGTGTCATTAAAAACTAAACAAAAAGGTTTTAAATAGGCTGCTGAAAATGCCCATCTACATTTCCTGGTTTTAAAATCTGGCCCAATTGAATTTGTAATTGAATAGCCCTGCTGTTCAGCCTGCTGTTGGGAGAGAAGCTTAGGGTGCCTGACTATGTGGCAGCTACAATCACTCTGAGCTCCAATCACTCTGACATCTCCTAACTCTTTTAATAGTTAAAGGTGCCAATTTGGATACTTACCAGACAAGACAAGAACTTTCCACCCCAGAGAAAATATATGTCTTGTCAAGATGGCACAGCAAGATGTGAAGAACCATAAAAAATGTTAGCAAGTCAAGAGAAGAGAAAAAACACACACACAAACACTTTCTTTCTTACCCCCTGATGTGATCTGAGATAAGATGTCCAGATGTCTGTCATAAACTTAAAGGAGGATGTGACATTCACTGCCACTATGTCGCACAAGCACCTCAGACTAAAATAAATGGGCACTTCGGCCCACCAGACTCCATTGAGAAAAACAGTAATTTTACCTCGCAGATCATTGTAAAACATACCTTATTCAAACTAGACAGAAACAAAATAATAATAATATCTCTGTTAGTCTTTCCATTATGTCATTTCCTTTTTAAAGTTTTTCACTTGGCTAATGGAGCTAAGTAAGCTTAGCTGAAGAAGTCAGTGTAGCCAGATTCATTTTATTCAACACTCAGCCACAAACCTGACAAGGACTCCACTGCTGCTAGTTTAGCTAGGTTTGTCTTTAGCCCGGCGGCTAGGCTAGGATTTTAAGCTCTTTAGCACTTTTATGGACTTTACTGTGGATTTTAAGCTTTGAAGCACTCTCACAGACTAACTGCAAAACTGATGGCTGAGTGTGGATCTTGTCACCTTACCGTCTCAAAGCTGAAGAAAAGTATCGCCTGTCTGGAAGCCGAGCTCAGAGAAAAAGACAAGCTCATCCTGGAGTTCTCCACTGTCGCCTCAGCCCAGGAAAATCACCTTGCTGTCCTCAGCTCCTCTGGCTGCGGCAACCGGAATGTGACCATCCAATATCACTCCCCTGACTGCTTGATTCCAGTACTAGACAATGATCCCACTCTTCCGTGGCTCGGCTCCATCATCACTGGCGCCCTGGAGTATGAAGCCGTTTCAGCTAAGCCTGAAGATCCGTGGCTCCTCATGGGTGCAAAGCCCTAAGCAATTGCCATTTCTACTCCTTGCCAAGCCCCAGTGGATGCACAGTCACTCGTCCGCGGGGGTGGTGAGAAGGCTCAGGTGAGTTCAACTCCATGTCAACCGGAGCACTGGACTGTAGCCTGTAAGGACAGACAAGGTGCAAAGCACCTGCCTCCTCCACCTTCACATCGGGACCTCCCGCTGGCCAACAGGTTTGACATCCTGGATACACAGGACTTTCCTCCACTGGAGGGGCGCTCCCTTTTTCCAGCGGTCAAGTTTTCCTCCTCCTCTCGCTGCAAGTTACTGAAAGAGGCCAAGATCAGGAGAAGCTCTGGAGGTCTAATTCGTCCTGAGACAGCAGCGAACACCTCTGCTAAGAAGGACGCTGCCCCCTTGCCGCAGCAGTCCCCAGCCAATACTATCCCAGGGACAGCTGATGGAACTCTGCGGTCTCCACGATCATCGACTCTGCCTCCTCTCATCCCCCCAACTACGCTGATAGTTTGAGATTCTATTGTAACGAATATCCGCTTCGTTAATGCGGTCACACAATGCTTTCCTAGAGTTATGACCCCAGACATCCTCGAAAAGCTCCCCGGACTTCTGGCTGCACTCCTGACCGCTATCACGAAAATCATAGTCCATGTCGGCACCAATGACACCGCCCGTCAGCAATCGGAGCTGACGATAGCAGACTTCATCCACCTCTTTGACCTGCTCAACAGCACCGGAAAGCATGCTTTTATTTCGGGTCCAATTCCTACACTGCGTCGTGGAATTGGCCGTTTTAGCAGGATCCTCAGCCTTCATACCTGGCTCCAGTATGTCTGCAGCACCCATGACATTGGTTTTATTCACAACTTTAACTTATTCTGGGATCGTTCTATCCTTGTTTGCACAAGATGGTCTTCACCCAAACAAGTCAGGTAGTCGCATGGCTAACTTGCAGCACGCTGTGCTGTCCTCCTCACGTAGTTGACTATTTACATCACCTGTTTCCCTTTGGTCTTCTTCTTTCTCTTCTCTGCCCACCAAAAACTGCCACGCACCCTCTGCTGTCACTAACTTCCCCTTGTGGAATGATCATAGTGCTGCTATTTGGAGCCAGGAACCTTCTAGTGCTACTTTTAAAATCCCTGTGGTAATTTTGCAGTTCAATTCAATTTCATTTCAATTTTATTTATATAGCGCCAATTCAAAACAGAAGTTATCTCATTGCACTTTTCCTATAGAGCAGGTCTAGACTGTACTCTTTATAATATTAATTACAGAGACCCAACAAATCCCACCATGAGCAAGCATTTGGTGACAGTGGCAAAAAAAAACTTCCTTTAAGAGGCAGATAACTTGGACAGAACCAGACTCAATGGTGGGCGGCCATCCTCCGCTGCTGTGTTAGGTTGCATAGGTCCTCAATAATAATAATTATTACGAAATACGAATTAATACGAAACAGACACTGCCAACACAGCAATAATAATAACTTAATAAAGATCTGGGCCAGAACCCTACCTCCAGTCTCAACTTCAGCTCTGACCCAGCACAGACTTTTTAAGATGACTCCTCTCAATGTAAGATCCCTCTCTAACAAAACGTTTATTTTAAATGATTTTATCTCTTCTACTGATTTACATTTTATGTTCTTAACTGAATCCTGGTTACGTCCTGGCGATCACAGTCAGCTGGCTGAATTGTGCCCTCCTGATTATGACTGCTTTAGTCGCCCTAGGGACTGTGGTCGAGGTGGTGGCCTTGTTGCTGTCTATAGGAAGCATTAAAAGTGTAACCTCATAGCTTGCAATGACTTTTCCTCCTTTGACGTGCTCATGTTTAAACTTGGTGGCCCCCTGCCAGTCATATTTGCTATTATTTATCGCCCCCCTAAACCAGCTGGATCCTTCTTGTTGGAACTCCCTGAGTTTTTATCCAGTCTTGTGTTAAATTATGATAGAATTCTTCTTTGTGGTGATTTTAATATTCATGTTGATGACTCCCCAATGCCCTTGCTGGTGATTTTATAAATATTACTAACTCTTTCTAACTTTCAACAACATGTGTCTGGCCAAACTCATTCCCGTGGCCACACCTTAGACCTAGTCTTTACTTTGGGCCTGAAAATTATCATCTATCAACATCTATGGAAATCAGGGACATGTTTTTATCTGATCACCTATGCATTATTTTTAACTGTGAATTACAGGCTGCTAGTACTGTCTTATCCCGTTCTAAGTACACACGCATCCTTAATGAGCACAGTGCCTTAAAATTCTGTACACTGTTCAATTCTCCGGGCAGTGTGTTTCCTGATTCCTCCAACACCAACAATTTGGTTGATTCTTTTAACTACCTGTGTTCTTCAACCTTAGATCTCATAGCTCCTCTGAAAAATAGACCAAACTCAAAGACTAGAAAACAGCCATGGTCAAATGACAGTATTCAAAGCTGTAAAAGGAAATGCAGAAGAGCAGAACGCATATGGAAGAAATCAGGTCTCCAGATCCACTTTGTGGCTATGAAAGAATTACTCCTTTATAACAGGATGGTGAAGGATGCAAGAACATGCCATTTTTCTTATTTCTGCCCATCAGCACAACCCCAGATTACTATGTAAGATTGTGGCTCACTTAGTTAACCCTGCCTCTCCTTGTGCCTCTGCTGATTGTGAAAAGTTTCTTTTGCACTTTGTTGGTAAGGTGGAGTTAATAAGATCTGCTATCACCTCTAATCCTGCCTTTTTAGATGTGGATCACCCGCTCAGGGATTCTTTGAGCAATTTTTCTGCTGTTACTCTGCCTGAACTCGCAGACATCATGTCTGTTATGAGAGTGTCCTCCAGCCCTCTGGACAAAATCCCAACTAGGTTCTTATTGGAAGTTATGGATTGTATTGCGCCTCTTTTACAAATTATTTTTAACAGCTCACTGTCTACTGGCTGCATCCCAGATTACTTTTACACTGCTTGTGTCCATCCAGTCCTAAAAAAAACCTGGGCTTGATCCCACCCTCCTGGATAACTATCATCCAATCTCCCAACTGCATTTTATTTCGAAGATTCTCGAAAAAACTTGTATCTAAGCAGCTTCTTGCTGGTGTGGAAAACAATAATACCTTTGAAAAGTTCCAATCTGGCTTTCGTCAATACCACAGCACTGAGACAGCCCTTCTCAAAGGTACTAATGACCTTTTAATGACTGCCGACGCAGGCATGTGTTCAATTCTTGTGCTGTTGGACATAAGTGCTGCCTTTGACACAATTGATCATGGCATTCCCTATCAAGCCCTCTGACCTCAGTACGCTGAGTTCTCTGCAGGACTGCCTGTCTGACATAAAAAACTGGATGTCGATAAATTTTCTTCAGCTCAACTCAAATAAAACTGAAATCCTTGTTATTGGGCCCCAACACATCACTAAACAAATACTGCCATCTACTGGTAACCTGTCACAACATATCAAGCCTGTTGCAAGAAATCTTGGTGTCCTGTTTGATAGCAATTTATGTTTTGAGCAACATATCACTAAGCTTGTCCAATCATGTTTTTATCCCCTCAGAAACATTGCAAAAATCCGATCTATTTTAAATCTTAGTGATGCAGAAACTGTTGTACCTGCTTTTATCTCCTCACACCTCGATTATTGTAACAGCCTGTTCACTTGTCTTAATCAAAACACTTTGACACGACTGCAGACTGTACAGAACTCAGCTGCTCGGCTGTTAACCAGGACCAAGAGGTACGATCACATCACACCTGTTTCAGCCTCTTTACATCGGCTCCCTGTTTGTTTTAGGATTGATTTTAAGATCTTATTGATTACTTTTAAGGCTCTTCATGGCTCCAGACTTTATTTTAGACCTTGTAATCCCTTTTGAACCTTCACGTAGTCTGAGATCTTCGGGCAGGGGTCTCCTGTCTGTTCCTGAGTCCAGGATGGAAACTAAGGGGGACAGAGCTTTTGCCATCAGGGCCCCGAGAGGCTCTGGAACAACCTGCCCAAAGACATTAGGCTGTCTGAGTCAGAGTCTTCGTTTAAGTCTTGTCTCAAAACACATTTTTATCTGAAAGCAGATCCTGATCTTACCTGAACTGGCTGTTTATTTTATGGCTTTTGTGTATTTTATGTATTTTATTTATTTTATATTTCATCATTCACTGTGGTATTTTATTTATCTTGTTGTGAAGCACTTTGTACTTTGTTTTGATAAGTGCTCTATAAATAAAGTTTTATTATTATTAAATTTTCCAAATTAACAATATTTGCATTTTCATGGATTGTTTTTTCAGTGAAGGAAAATATGTAATTTTAACTAGGTAATTGAACTTTTTTTGTGGACAAACCATATCAGACATAAATTATTATTGCAAGCAGAATATTTTTATATGTCCCAAAACATATCTGGGGGGATCTTAAAGAAATAGACTAATGAAGTCCAGCTTTAAGGTGTTTTTTATTTTAATAGGTATTGTGCTTTAGTGGTGCATATTTTAAAGCATTTAATCTATCTAATTAACTACAGTATCACAAACCAACTGACACTGTGACCCAGACAACTGAGTTCATAAAATGTCAGTCAGTGGCGTCACACGGTTAAATAAGGTGACTGCAGTTAATTCTTCCAAGCAGGTAGACTAATTTGCGCGTGGATATCCAACGGCCCGTTTTTCTTAATTGGACCTTGAATGCAGCAGCACTGATCCACAGGAGTGAAATACAGCCACCGCCTCATGTACGGACAGTAGGAACTGTCAGAACTGTGGTGCGGCTGAAGAGACATTGATATCTTGTCAAACAGATGGGTTAAGGTCAGTCAATAGGAAAACGTCCACGTGCCGGTCAGATTAGAATCGGGCCGACAGAGCGTCCCGTTACCGGCGAGCAGTGTCCGTCTCATTGATTTGAAGGGGAATGAATGCTGACACATCCACGTAGTCAGCGAAGGCACGCGGCTGGCCTCACAGCGCGAGGCCAGTTGAAGAGCGGGCAGAGTGATGCGTTTCTGGGACGAGGGCACTTTGGTTTTACTCTGAAACTTCACAGCAGCAGTGTGGGGGCTGAACACCAGGACCACATTTGGATAACATGTCTCTGCTGAAACAGCGGGGGAGAGAGCTTGAGCGTTTCGATGGATTGTCGCTCATTTACTGGTACGTGAAAAGTGAACAAGCCTGCGTTCAACCCCGGCGCGTGGCTTTCGCTCTGGGAAAGAGAGAATGCAATACAAAACTTCATTACGAATCTGGCAAATTATGTTAACTTAACCATGACCTTCCAAATCAAAATGGTTCCCTTGATAGACACACAATAAGACGCTGTTCTTTCAAACTAATTCGGCTCACTTGCTCTTCCCACAGCCGATGTAGGCGCAGAGCGGCGGGAAATTAAAGTTTTTAGGTAGCGTATATGCAGAATTGGCCAGATGGCCTTTATGATTCATGATATACAATATCCTCAGTGTTGCTTAACGATGTGTGTAGCCTATTTTTTTCTTTTTGAAAATGGTCATATTTTTAAATATATTTCATTTTCACCTGAAGGAATGTGCTGTTAATGTGTGTAGGCTGTGTGTGTGTGTGTGTGTGTGTGTGTGTGTGTGTTGGTGGTGGCGGTTCAGTTGAGGTGATTTTGACTCTGGATTTTATTTCTTTGCCAAATTTGGATTTTTTTTAAATTTCACTATAAAATAACCACAAGATAAACAGCTTAAAATATTTCAAAATGAAAGGAAAATGTAATGCTACTGTAGCAGTGATTGTAGCACCTGCCCCCTTTACCCGTTTCAATAACTACTCAATGTAAAACCCTGCAGATTAAGCAAATTCATAATTAACACTAACAATATGTCATGTGTGCAGTTAGATTAAAGTATTTAAAGAGAAGAATGAAACCGTTTTAAGGTTACATTCAGTGGCATTTTTAAATTACATTGACAAAATTAAGCAACATAATGCAATGACTGACTGATTTATTAAAATTATCCTTTTTGTCACACCGTTGAAATGCCATATGGGATTAAATGACACAATGGTCAGGGGCGAATAGAAAATACATTTAGCATCTATAAAGAAACAACTAGATTAACCACTTCTCTCCTAGGAAAACAATATGAGTTTTCCATTAAAAATAGATAAATAAAGATGAAATGTTTATGATCCCATGGGAAAGTAGGGCAGTTTGGAGAGAGTTCATTTTGTTCTTGTGTTCTGTCCCAAGGGGAGGAGTCAGTCAGCTAAATGTAGGTGCTGAGTGGACTGTTGGGGCTGGGTCAGCCAGCAGCACTTAAAAAAGGCAAGCTGAAGGGAGGTGATATAACACTGCTGCGTGCCCTGTTCTCTGGATGACACCTGTCTTTTGACAGCCGACTCTCCCACAAACAGAACCACCCCTAAAGTTCCCTCATGATTCTCTCCTCCCAGAAATTACCTGAGCTCTGGGACTACTTTCTGATTTACGTCTCAGGAGCCTTAGAGTTTAATCCTGACAGCCAAGATGTAGACCTGGGACTGTTTCCTCTCAGGATGAACCCGACCATTAAGACCAGGTACGTGTGACACAGGGAGAGTCAGGAGCACTGCTGTAGATGCATGCTTACTTATCTGCTGAGAAACTGCTGCTTTCAATCACTGCCATGAGAGAGGTCAGTTTCTGATTCTGATTCTGAGTTTGTCTGGGTTGCTTGAAAAACAGCTGTGAGGAGTGTATAAAAAAACTTAAACCTGCACTTATACATGAAAGTGATGTATCTCACTGGTAAAGTTCAGCGACATTGAGAGACAGGAGAAGTTTGCATGATGTTTTGCAGGAATACTAGAAACTGGTTTGTTAAGTTTGTACCATTGACTAGATATAAGTCCGTGGCTTGTACTTACTAATGTAGTAGTAAATAAAAAAATGGTAAACTCAATAGATTCAAATTGAAATTTGTAACAAAAAGCAGTACTTTTGAAATGGCTTGATTTTACAATTTACCTTAAACATAATCTATAAGTTACTGTGACTTACTTGATAATATTTAAAATGATGTATTCTTAGTGTTAAAGGGTGGTAAACTCCATTTCACATATGTACTATAAGAAATAAAGTGACGAGGTGGAATGGAAATTATTCATGGTCATCGTGGCTTATTTCTGAATTTTTATTGATGCAATGCGTAAAAAATACACAGCTTGCCCTGTAGTTGCATATCTGTCACTCAAAATGAAAGCCATAGTTGAATAGTTCTTGTAAGGTTGGTTGGCTGCAGTAGTGCTTATACAGTGTATGAAACCATATTGACAGAGTAAAGTCTCTGATTTGTTAAAAACTACAAAAAAGACAAATGTTAATGAAGAGAGCATTGTATCTGTTAAAAAGACTGTTCAGTATTGAAGATTTGGAGCATTTGGAGCTTTCTTAAATTATCATTACAGCAAGGATTCCCTATGTGTGTTCTGTGATCCTCCAGGGGGTCCCCTGCAAAGTGAAAAATCCTTTCTGGTACTGAAGCCATAGAGAATGTGTAACAGTGACCATTTTGGTGGGTGTGTGTGGTCTTATTTTAGGACGGCATTAATCATTAGCATCCACCTGTAGTTTGTTACCTTTTAGTTTAGCTGCTTCGTTTTTTTGTTCACACTGACTTATTACAAATGAAAGAGGAGTAAACATGGAGTCATATGGACTGACAGGTAACTCATTCATTGGACAGTTCTGTTGATGTCATCCTGCATCATCAGCACAACATGCATACATGCATCAAGTTCCTGTGGCTGACAGCAGGTCATGCTGCACTGAACTGAACTGAACCTGATTTGTTTATCTTCTCTGGTGTCACAAAGAGCTCATGAAGAAATAATTGATTACAAGCATTATTAGTTGAGACTGGAACTGGACCTCATCTGTCACAATGATGAATAGGTGGGGATATCTTTAGAGGGCGATAGCAGGTCAACAGTATATGCCACATAGAAGTGGTATACACCATCTGAAATTTTGAATTTGAGATGCAGCTCAGCACTGTTTGTCAAGACATAGTCATAAATCTGTAATAAACATTGTGTTTTGGATAGACGTTTTGGAAGTTTAGAGTGTATAAGGGCTTAGAACATTATGATATTTGACAGATTTTGTGCAAAAGTTAACCATTTGTGACCGCTCGAGCGGTATGAAAAACTTCTGACATTTAGAGATTTCTGTAAGAATTGCATTTTTCAGCGATTGGATGGCAAGCACTTCTGTTCTGGATATTGCTTAAAAATCCCCTTATTGTGAATATACCTAGGAAAGCCATACATCGTCTGAATGCCCTGGGTCTCTAGTTTGTGGTTGTAAAGCTTCATGAGGCTGTGATTATCCTCAAGGTCACAGTAGGTTATTTTATACAGTGGGAAGGGACCCCTTTGAAAATGGGCATACCAGGTTTCCCCTCGCCAAAATTTTGCCTAACTTTGGAGCGTTATTTAGCCACCCTTCAAGCTGGGCACCAAAAGGCTAGCATGACACGAATGGATGCCTTAGGTCATCTAGTGAGCTCGCTACAACCTCTGAAAAACAGTAATGTCGGCTGAGGACACTGGCCTCCTAGCGGAGTTTAAGAGGTTAACAAATGATCATGCATGATAATATATAGATCAATGATTTATGATGGCTTAGGAGATCACATCTGTGAAAGTTGATGATGTGTGGACAGATGAAGCTACAGCAGCTATACAGGACTGTGCACAGACTGACACATGCAGAGATGCCGCCACGCAGGAGAACCACATCAATCTCAAGGAATATACATCATCAGTGTGTTGATGTGGTGATCACAATGCCAATAAAATCCCTGAAAAATGTTTAAAAAACATTTGAACAGAGATACATGGTGCATGAATCACACACTGCTGCTGCCCGCACAGATCAAACAGGATGTTAAGACAGTGAGACAGATGGTGCACTGCTGGGTGCAAACTGTTCTTTTCTTTTTCTATCTCTGTCTCTTCTACTTCAATTTCATATTTTGCTTTTGGCACTCGATGCTCGTTCTAGACAGAACCATCAGGCCAATACTGGCCTTTTGTTCAATTTCAAACATCAGGCTGTCAGTCTTGCTTACCTCTGATTTGATGGAAGGAGGTTCCTGCTGTGACTAGCAGTTTGTATTATTTTTCTATCAGGTGACTCATTTAAAGTTATGTGTGTTGTGGGAGGATTTTACTCAGCAGTCAGTAAAACCTGAAATTTAGCTCACCCTGTCTCAGATTAAAAAAGGTTTTCTGGAACAGACCCAGAGGCAGTGGCTGGGCAAGTTTTTATTGACAAGGGGATAGAGGGGATGGAGAATTGTAGAATAGCTGGTGTTAAAGGAGGATGGGCTGAATATACTTTGAAGGCACTGGTAGACTGCAAGGGAGGACTGATGGGAGCAGATGATCTTTGGCTGGTGACCCCTGGCTGAAGCTAGGCCCACGGGAAAGAAGGAGGTGGTGGATAAGAAGGTAGAACTGTGGCAGGAATCTGGAGAGAACGGTTATATACAAGTTAAAGACTTTGTTGTTGTTAGAAACGGAGGAGAAAAGTCCAAAAAACCCTCCTGGAAAACTCACAGTGATGACTGACTTGAACTGACAAGGAGTACCAGAGAAGGAGAATTCTGGACAATGTGGGGCAGCTGGGCTTAAGACAATCCAGGAAATTCAGGAGCTCTGTGGAGTACAGTTTTATAATACATCCCAGATATTTTGTGATCGAGTCTTTTAATGGACCTTGTTGTGTAATCATTTTGCATCAATCTGCACCATCAACGTTTAGAATCAGAAATATTCAGAAATGCTTTATTGATCCCCGAGGGGAAATTCGTAAATTATTGTAGTAAAACTACAGAGTGCCTGTTGCTCAGAAAGAAGAGCTGGCAATCCAATTTTGTAGGGTTCATGGTTCAATCTCGAGCTATATTGATATTGCAAAAAGCTACTGTATATGTATCTGGCAGTATGTCTCTTGATACAGGATTTTATCCATTTCGCCCACTCCTGTCATCAGAGTGGGCATGATATTCACTATGATGGATTACATGAATCCAGGAAGTTTTAAAGTGAGCCTATGTAACTTGGGTGTATTTAACAAGTGACATTTACATGATAATGGTAAATGTTAAAATGTAGACTAACAGTAGGACAAGTAGAAAAGAGTCATAAAGTCAGTGAATTTACTCTAATGGCAGTTACACAGGAATATACAGTGGTGTGAAAAAGTGTTTGCCCCCTTCCTGATTTCTTTTATTTTTTTTTTACATGTTTGTCACACTTGTTTCAGATCATCAAACAAATTTAAATATTAGTCAAAGATAACACAAGTAAACACAAAATGCAGTTTTTATAAGAAGGTTGTTATTATTAAGGGAAAACAAAATCCAAACCTATCCAAACCAAATGGCCCTGTGTGAAAAAGTGATTGCCCCCTAAACCTAATAACTGGTTGGGCCACCCTTAGCAGCAACAACTCCAATCAAGTGTTTGCGATAACTTGCAATGAGTCTTTTACAGCACTGTGGAGGAATTTTGGCCCACTCATCTTTGCAGAATTGTTGTAATTCAGCCACATTGGAGGGTTTTCAAGCATGAACTGCCTTTTTAAGGTCATGCCACAGCATCTCAATAGGATTCAGGTCAGGACTTTGACTAGGCCACTCCAAAGTCTGTCAGCCTCACTAGAATGCTGTATCAAATTCACATCTGAATCCATATACTGTATGTTACCATGGTTAACCTCTTCCACTCCCTACCATAGTCTTTTTTTGGGAGGGGGCGCAGGGGATCTTTAGAGGGCGATAGTAGGTCAACAGTATATGCCACATAGAAGTGGTATACACCATATGAAATGTTTTAATTTGAGATGCAGCTCAGCAATGTTTGTCAAGTCATAGTCATATATCTGTAATACATTTTGGAAGTTTAGAGTGTATAAGGGCTTAGAACATTGATAGAAGTATATGATGGCCATTCCCATGCTTAATTATGTCTTATAAGTTGTTGCAGCAATATTTTGCGTTGATACCATTTGTTACACAGATTTTGTGCAAAAGCATAACTTCCAAATGGATTCACAGACTTGCACAAGATTTTGTGGAAAGGTTGGTCATGAGCCAAAGGACAGCTCATTAACTGTTCATGCCAATTGGGAAAAAGGGGGTGTGGCAGTGGGAGTGGCCTGTAACAAAAAGGCACATAACTTCTAAACTGATTCACGAAACATGAACAAACTTTGTAGAAAGACACACACACAAACACAGATAGACAGACATAGACACTTTCATTGGTGATGGTTTGCCCACCCAGACACTTTAGCCATGCCCCCTTTCGTGCCCCCTAACAATGTTAGCGCTTGTTCCAGCGGACCTCAGTTAAAAGTTAACTTTAAATCAGCCTGGTTCTTTGAGAAAAGCATACTTGGGAGTTCCAGGTGAACCCGTGGAAGCTATTGCTGTAGGTGTGTGGTCATGTCATTAAAAAAACACAGAATGTAAAACATATCAAAATAAAATAATTTTTAATGCCTGTGTTTTATTTTTCAGTGGAATTTTTTTCGGTGCCAGTACAACTTTTTCCGATAAGTGTTTTTTCACAACAATACAACTTATACTGTAGATCTAGAATATTGACAGCCTTTCTCTAAAACACTGGTTGAAACCTCATAGATAGCACATTGCTTATTTGGCTTGGTGTCCTTGACTTGATTTTTATTGTGAAACTGACCACAGGCTGTGACAGTGGTGGCAGGTGAGACTGGATGCACTTTGACAGGTTATTTACTCGACTCCTGTCCTGTGGAATTCATGCCTCTGGTGGCAACAAACATCACTACTTCTGCTGTGACAGAGGAAAAAAACATGCTCTCATTAAGTCACCTGGCCTCAGCATCTTTCACATCCTTATCTGGAACACATTGTTATGACGTACATATGTCCTTGGTTCCTTTCATGTTAATTCAAGGTCATTATTGCATAGATGTAAGTGTAGAATCCAGTCTGGCAGTCCAGTCCAGTACACAATGTCCTATCTTATTTACTTGTATCACTGCTGCTTTTAATTTCTGTCTCCACCTAATGTGAACAGACAAAAGGCTGTTGAAAGGCATTCTGGGAAACTAAGGAAATCACCTGAAGCAGTAGATAAGACAGGTTGAGGGAAATAGTCAGTAACAACACTTCAGAACAGAGTAAGTTGGGCAAGACATTGAACCCCAAAATCCTCCCGATAATCAGCCTAGCACCTTGCATGGTAGCTCGCTTCCATCTGTGTGTGAGTGTGTGTGTGAATAGGTGAATGAGAGGCAGATTGTTAAGTGCCTTGGATAAAAGCACTATATAAATGCAGCCATTTCCCATTTAGATACAGTTTTGTCTGTGGTATTTATTCTATGTATGTTAGGGTTCTTGAACACAAAATATGCTGATTTAAGAGCTGCTATTAATGTAAGCTGCATAAAACAATCTGTACAGCTACGTTCAACTCATCTACACTTTTTACAGCTATTTTTCGTCGCTATTTTTAATGGATATAGTACGCAAGGTAGCTAGCTAGCTATGTAGGAAAATGATGCTCCTATTCTTAATCCCACCTACAAAACTCTGATTGGTTGATTTGGGGAAATCAGCTGTCAATGAGCACAACACCAGGCTTGTATGACATCTTAAGAATGTCTCTGGAACTTGGAATGTTCTCAATAATTTTCTAATGCATTGTGGGTAATGTATCAGCATTGTGTTTGTCCGCCAGAAGCTCCGTCATAAATTGACATTTTATCCAGTTTTTAAGCCACACTTTTTTTTACATGCTTTTATTGAGGATTTTAAGCTTTTAGTTCTTTTATGGATGTTTGTGCTAATTTTATTGCTTGATCGCACTTTTCCCCTCACCTTCTCTGGATTACCTGGACTCCTGCTAAACCTAGCTAGGTCTGTGTATAGCCTGGGGCTAGGCTAACGGGTTGTTTTTTTAACCGAGGATTTTAACCAGGCTTGCTGTAACCTGGTGGCTAATCCTGGTCTTCAAACATGGCTGTGTGTCTGGATTGCCAGCCTACCTTTGCACAATTGAAAACAGACGTTACCCGACTGCAGGGTGATCTCAGGGAGAGGGACAAGTTAATCCTGGAGCTATCACTCGTAGCCACAGCGCAGTCAAACACCTCTCCCTCCTGGGCAATCCAGTTGACGCCAGCCTGTCCACCCCTCCAAATCATACAGCATTAGCCCGGGACAATGATACCACTATGTTGTGGTCCGAAAGTTAAGGGATCCACGCTACGGCCCTTTCCACCCTGGGGGAGGATGTATGGCTCAACCTTGGAGCAAAACCTAAGACCCAAGATTGCTTGACTCCATCCATCTCAGAGCCTTGGGTCCAAGTTAAAAACAGTAAGTCCTGCTGGGGTAAGCATTGCCTCCCGCCGCTCTCACAGGAAGCTCCCCAGCTTGGGAATAAATTTCAAGTTCTGGACAGCCTGACCTCTTCACCTTACCCAGTACATCCTGATCCAGCTGGCTGTCCTCCCTCCTCATCGGCTGATCCCCCTGACCTGCCAGCAAATGGATTTGACATCCTCGACAGGAAAGACTTCCCTCCGCTGACAGGTCCATCGCATCCAGAAGCGGAGCACTCCCCATCGGCTTTTGCTCACCACCTGGGAACCCGTAAGGAAACCTCATTCTCACGACGTAGATTGCTGAAGCAGGCAGTGTCCAGACACTCTGCCAAGTCTGTACTGGCCAACGGCAGCATCCCCCCCAGTGCTATGTCCTCTGCGCTGGGTAGGCACCCTCTTCCACCGGTGCATGATAGTCGGGGGCGCTCTTCTACTAGACCTGTGCCACAGCCACCTTCAAATCTGATCGTAGGTGATTCCATTATCATGGATGTTAGGGCAAGGGTGTCCATCAGTGCACGTGGCACCAGGACACCTAGGCGGGAGGTCGATGATCGACTTTGTTGTCGTATCATCTGACCTCCGCCGCGTGTCTTGGACACTCGGGTGAGAGAGGGGCGGAGCTGTCAACCGATCACCACCTGGTGGTGAGTTGGATCCGCTGGCGGGGAGGAAGCCGGACAGACTTGGCAGGCCCAAGCGTATCGTGAGGGTCTGCTGGGAGCGTCTGGCGGAGCCCTCTGTCAGCAGGGTCTACAACTCACACCTCCGGGAGAGCTTCTCCCAGATCCCGGGAGGTTGGGGACATTGAGTCCGAGTGGACCATGTTTTCCACCTCCATTGTCGATGCGGCGGCTCGTAGCTGTGGTCGCAAGGTTTCTGGTGCCTGTCGCGCGGCAATCCCGAACACGGTGGTGGACGCCGGAAGTAAGGGATGCCGTCAGGCTGAAGAAGGAGTCCTATCGGGCCTTGTTGGCTCGTGGGACTCCCGAGGCAGCTGACAGGTACCGGCAGGCTAAGCGTGCTGCAGCCCGTGCGGTCACAGAGGCAAAAACTCAGGACTGGGAGAGGTTGGAGAGGCCATGGAGGAGGACTATCGGTCGGCCTCAAAGAAATTCTGGCAAACCGTCCGACGGCTCAGGAGGGGAAGCAGTGCTTCACCAACACCTTGTACGGTGCGGGTGGAGAGCTGTTGACCTCGACTGGGGATGTTGTCGGACGGTGGAAGGAATACTTTGAGGATCTCCTCAATCCCGCTGTCACGTCTTCCGAAGAGGAAGCGGAGGCTGGGGACCGGAGGCGGACTCATCCATCACCCTGGCCGAAGTCACTGAGGTTGTTGGCAAGCTCCTTGGTGGCAAGGCTTCGGGGGTGGATGAGATCCGTCCTGAGTATCTTAAGTCTCTGGATGTTGTGGGACTGTCTTGGCTGACACGTCTCTGCAACATCGCGTGGCGGTCTGGGACAGTGCCTCTGGACTGGCAGACCGGGGTGGTGGTCCCTCTGTATAAGAAGGGGACCGGAGGGTGTGTTCCAATCACAGAGGGATCACACTTCTCAGCCTCCCGGTAAGGTCTATTCCAGGGTACTGGAGAGGAGAATTCGTCCGATAGTCGAACCTCGGATTCAGGAGGAGCAGAGTGGTTTCGTCCCGGTCGTGGAACACTGGACCAGCTCTATACTCTCCATCGGGTGCTCGAGGGTTCATGGAGTTTGCCCAACCAGTCCACATGTGCTTTGTGGATCTGGAGAAGGCATTCGACCGTGTGCCCCGGGCGCTTTGTGGGGAGTGCTCTGGGAGTATGGGGTCCGGGGCCCTTTGCTAAGGGCTGTCCGGTCCCTGTATAACCGAGCAGGAGCTGTGTTCGCATTGCCGGCAGTAAGTCAGACCTGTTCCCGGTGCATGTTGGACTCGCCAGGGCTGCCCTTTGTCACCGGTTCTGTTCATAATTTATATGGACAGAATTTCTAGGCGCAGTCAGGGGCCGGAGGGTGTCGGTTTGGGAACCACAGGATCTCATCTCTGCTGTTTGCAGATGATGTCGTTCTGATGGCTTCTTCAAACCAGGACCTGCAGCATGCACTGGGACGGTTTGCAGCCGAGTGTGAAGCAGCTGGGATGAGAATCAGCTCTTCCAAATCTGAGGCCATGGTTCTTGACCGGAAAAGGTGGTTTGCTCTCTTCGCGTGGGTGGGAGTCCTTGCCCCAAGTGGAGGAGTTTAAGTATCTCGGGGTCTTGTTCACGAGTGAGGGACGGATGGAGCGTGAGATTGACAGGCGGATCGGTGCAGCGTCTGCAGTGATGCGGGCGCTGTATCGGACCGTTGTGGTAAAGAAGGAGCTGAGTCGAAAGACAAAGCTCTCGATTTACCGGTCAATCTCACGCTCCTGCCCTCACCTATGGTCATGAGCTTTGGGTAGTGACCGAAAGGACAAGATCGCGGATACAAGCGGCGAAATGGGCTTCCTCCGCCGAGTGGCTGGGCGCTCCCTTAGAGATAGGGTGAGGAGCTCAGTCACACGGGGAGCTCGAGTAGAGCCGCTGCTCCTCCACGTCGAGAGGAGCCAGCTGAGGTGGCTAGGGCATCTGATCCGGATGCCTCCTGGACGCCTCCTCGGGAGGTGTTCTGGGCATGTCCCACCGGGAGGCGGCCCGGGAAGACCCAGGACACGCTGGAGGGACTATGTCTCTCGGCTGGCCTGGGAACGCCTCGGGATGGATGGTTAGGGCAAGCAGGATTGTTTTCCAGGTGCCAATGTAAATGACATTCTGGCAGAACTCGTAGTTTGTACACCTCCGAAAGTTGTCATTCACGTTGGCACGAATGACATTCCACGGCAGCAGTTGGTACTTTTAAAATGTGATTTTATGCGTCTTTTTAACATCCACAGTGCTGCTGTTTGCAATTTAGTTTTATCAATAATTTTAATCTGTTCTGGGAACGCTCTTCTGTTTTTAAACGTGATGGACTCCATCCAAATCATTCAGGTACACAAATGCTAGTGGCAAATGTGTTTTATTCCATCCTCTCCAACTCCCGTGTCTGTGCTATGGACAATAGACAGTCCCTGGGACCGAGTGCTTTCAGTTTTCGTTTCACTGTAAACTTGACCAGTTTGAGTGTGCTTGGCCTATCCAGCTTTGAATCTATTATAAAGACACATGGTCCTGCATCTCAGCATGACCCCTCCCAACCTAGGGAACTTTTAAAAGCACCTGTTTCTTATATAGGTGTTTTATGTAATAGCAGGTTTCATGCTCCCTGTGCTTTTGATAGCCATGTTTCTAATACTCATGTTTCAAATGTTTTGTACAAAAACATTTTAGACAACACAAGTCATAGAAACACATGTAACTTAATTACTTTAAATCTACTCTTGGTCACTCTGTTAACTTTGGTCTGCCCAATATAAGGTCCCCCTCCAACAAATCTTTTATGTGCCAGGATTTTATAATTTCTAACAAATTTGCCTTTTTTTTTATCATATCAGAAACCTGGCTTAATGTTGGTGACTCTGTCCCCCTGATAGAATCCTCACCCCCCAATTTCTCCTTTTTCAACCGGCCCAGGTTATTTGGTTGAAGGGGTGGACTTTCAGTTGTTTATAATAACAACTTCAATTGCTCACTCATCGTCCATTGAGTCACTGTGTTTCCCTATTAGAGGGTTAATAAGCTAAACCCTGTATGCTCTTGCATTTGTAATACTTCCTCTGCAGCCAATTTTACAGATGCTCTCTTGTCTTCCTCAGTTGATATTTGCTCAAGATGTTGACACAGTCCTAAATAATTTTAATAACACCTGCGCCCAGATCCTCAAATTGCACCATCAAAGCATTTAAGTCTACCTCCAATGGATAACTGACAACATACTTGCCCTAAAGAGGGACTGTTGTAGGGCAGAGCGGAAGTGGAAAGCCTCTAGACTAACAGTGCACCTTTACATTTTAAGAGTTTCTATGAGTAATTTGAATACAGCAGTTAAAAATGCCAGAGCACAGTATTTTTCTAACCTTACTGAAGAAAACCAACACAACTCCAGGGTTTTGTTCAATGTAATTAACCGTGCCACAGAGGGTCCTCCAAGTCAATATGGACCCCTCCCCTCAGAAATGTGTTGTCAACAAAGTCTCTAGTATCAGAATGCACATTCCCCCTCCTGCGCAGGACACAACAATTTCTTTTAACTCAATATCTATTGACACTCTCACTGAGGTGATTGACATCCTCGACATCCTACCTGTACGATTTCTAAAAGAAATATATGGATCTCTCAGTCCCTATATTGTTGCCATAATTAACATGTCACTATTGACTGGTTCTGTGCCTGCTTATTTTAAGAATGCAATAGTTCAACCCCTTCTGAAAAAACCCTCTTCAGACCCTAACTCCATGGATAACTTCAAACCAATTTCCAAACTGACTTTTCAGAAATGGACTCTGAAAGAAATTTCAGTCTGGATTTAGGGCAAACCACAGTACACTGCACTCCTAAAAATGATGAATGATCTGCTGATACTGGAAAATCTGCAGTTTTAGTTCTGTTAGATTTAAGTGCTGCATTTGATACTGTTGACCTTGTCAAAGACAAAGAAGGAGAGGAGGAAGGTGTGTTCGTAGGCAGAGAGAGAAGAGGAAAGCTAAGAATGTAGGACTGACAGTAGGGACTTTGAATGCTGGAAAGAGTACAACAGATGCAGTATTTGCTTTGAGGATGCTGATGGAGAAGTACAGAGAAGGTCATAGGGAGTTGCATCGTGTCTTTGTAGATTTAGAGAAAATGTATGACAGGGTGCCGAGAGAGGAGCTGTGGTATTGTATGAGGAAGTCTGGAGTGGCAGAGAAGTATGTTAGAGTGGTGCAGCACATGTATGAGAGCTGTAAGACCGTGGTGAGGTGTGCTGTAGGTGTGACAGAGGAGTTCAAGGTGGAGGTGGGTCTGCATCAAGGATCGGCTCTGAGCCCCTTCTTGTTTGCTCTGGTGATCGACAGGCTGACAGATGAGGTTAGACAGGAATCTCCATGTACTTTGATGTTTGCGGATGACATTGTGATTTGTAGTGAGAGCAGGTGGAGGAAAATCTAGAGAGATGGAGGTCTGCTCTGGAAAACAGAGGAATGAAGCTTAGCCGCAGTAAGACAGAATACATGTGCGTCAATGAGAGGGACCCAGGTGGAACGGTGAGGTTACAGGGAGCAGAGGTGAAGAAGGTGCAGGACTTTAAGTACTTAGGGTCAACGGTTCAGAGCAATGGAGAATGTGGAAAAGAGGTGAAGAGGCGAGTGCAAGCAGGTTGGAACGGGTGGAGAAATGTGTCAGGTGTGTTGTGTGATAAAAGAGTCAGCAAGAATGAAAGGAAAAGTGTTCAAGACGGTGGTGAGACCAGCATTGTTGTTCAGCTTAGAGACAGTGGCACTGAAGCAAAGACAAGAGGCAGAGCTGGAGGTAGCAGAGCTTAAGATGTTGAGGTTCTCTTTGGGATTGACGAGGATGGACAGGATCAGGAATGAGTACATCAGAGGGACAGCTCATGTTAGATGTTTCGGGGATAAAGTCAAAGAGGCCAGATTGAGGTGGTTTGGACATGTTCAGAGGAGAGACTGAATATATTGGTAGAAGGATGCTGAGGTTGGGGCTGCCTGCTCACGGTCATCCTCTGTGAAGATGACCTGCGGGGTACCTCGAGGGTCTGTCCTTGGTCCACTCTTGTTCCACTCTTGTTCTCGCTCTGCATGTTACCCCTGGGGCATGTCATCCGCAGGCATAATATCAGCTTCCAATATCAGCTATGCAGATGACACTCAACTGTACCTCTCTTTTAACCCCAATGATTTTTATCACATTAATACTAAACTGCATCCTTGACCTCAAATGCTGGATGGCTCAGAACTTCCTGCAGCTAAATATTAATAAGAACGAGGTAGTTATTATTGGACCTGGCACAGCTAACACTCAACATCTGGGCTCTCTGTCCCAAAACATAGCCCCAAACTGCAAAAATCTTTGGCGTCATCTTTGACAACAATCTGAGCTTGAACAAGCATGTTAATTCAGTTGTCCAGTCTTGCTTTCTGTAGCTCAAGAGAATCTCCAAGATCAGTTAATTTCTGTCCAGTAGAAATCTACAGACATCATACACAGCTTTTATTAACTCTTGCTTTGACCACTGTAACTCTCTCTCTCTACATATGTCTGAGTCAACAGAGTTTACATAAATTACAGCTTGTCCAAAATGCATCCAGACTCACCAAAACTCCCCTTGATTGGCTTCCAGTAAATTTTAGAATTGATTTTAAGATATTATTGATAACTTTAGATCTTTTGACACCATACGTGCCTAGTCAGAACCTGAGGTCCTCAGCCAAGGCTCTGCTAGCCATTCCACATTCTAGGACCAAGACCAAGGGTGACCTGGCCTTTTCTGTGAGGGCCCCCACTAGGGGTGTAAGCGGTACCTGTATTCGTCCCAAACCGTTTGGTACAGGACGTTCAGTTCAGTATGTGACTTCCTCGGATCGGTACGCCCTGTGACCCAAACTATTATGTCAAAATAGTTTTTTGACAACTATTCGCACCCGCTGAACAGAAAAAAGAGTGTGAGTCTTACCCGGAACATTTTGGCGGTGCACTAGTTGCTGTCAGCTGGCAGCTGTAGCATGCTAGTTGTCTTAGCCCGGTTAGCCAGGTTAGTCAAACTCCTGTAGTGTCGCTGCCACATCAATGGTAAACACAAATGAGAGACCAGCTGGAGGATCCTCCCGTGACATTTAGATCCAATGGGAGCACATTATGCCTGTGGAAACACTTCAAAAATGTCAATGATTAAAAACGTTTGTCAATGTAAGATGGTCTGTGCAGATTGAGAAAAAATAATCTGTATTTTAAATTTAATCTATAACATAATGCAGAAAAGAGTGTAAGAGAGTATTTATTTGGCTTCCCCTGTCATGTGAAGTCATGGTCATTGCATGGAAAATTATTACAAGAAAAGGAAAATTAAATAAGTATATGTTTAAGTAAAAATCAATAACATAAAAAGCACAGTACAGAACTCTGGCAGAAAATGTTATGTCTCAAACGTACATTTTGTTGTCTGTCCTTTTTCATAAGGGTTTCTGCAGACATATGCATGCAGCCGAAAATGTATGAACCTGCACAGTGTGTGCTCGCAGACTGCACATGAATGGACACATCCACCTTCACTATCATCATTGTATTGGACCCAATGTCTACATCCAATTCTGTTTTTGAGTATATTGGTGCCTTTTATGTTGGTGTTTTACTCTGACAAGGGAACCTATAGAGAAATGGGCAGTTGTGGGGCCACCTAAAATACGTACATTCTCTTACATTTTGCAGACTCTTAACAGACACTGTGAGAATCAGCTCCATTCTTCCCTGTCAGGTAAAATCAATGCCCAGTAATGGCATTCCAATTCACCCGTTATCGACTACTCTCATCCCCATTCCCTCTGGTGATGAATGATTTGCTGGGAATGACTTCTTTGGGTTTGATTTTCTCTCCAAAGAAGATGTGATCCTGAAGTAGAATGCTGACTGGATTTGCCCCCAGGGAAGTTTGCTTGTTGCAGATTTTTTTCCTCTCCCCCTCAACCTATTTATGTTTCCTTACTTAGCTGAGTGGTCTGTTGTTTCTGTTTAGGAGTGTCAAAGGTGTCAGACACTTGTCCTGTTCTTTCTTCATTTCAAGTGAGAGGATGTGAGTGGGCTGCTGGTGTGTGCCTTAACAGTTGTAATTAGCTGAGACAAAGACAAGCTCAATGCCTTTCATTCAACTGAAAGCTAATTAAGTAATTAAGGAAGCCCTTGCACATGCATTTCAATGTCTTTTTTGTACCTAGGATGTTTTAGCTTAGAAGTCACTTATTTTGTATTTAGTCACCCTTTTTCAAAAGCTTGGAAGAATTACTCAAAATAAAAGTCCTGAACCATATACTATGTATCATAGGTAAAATACTATGATTTTACCTATGATTTTTACCCCTTCACTCTCACCCTTCTTCAAGAACAAAGCATATCCGATACAAAGCAACATGTTAAATACAGCTGTTGCTGATGTAACTTGTATTTCATGGTCAGTTCTTGTTGTTTAGTGTTCTTTGGGGAAATCAGATGAGCAGATGAGTCAATGTCACCTAGAGATAATTTCTAAAGCAATCAGCATTTTATTCAGTGATATAAAACATCAATGGCTAATATTATTTCATTGTCATTATTTTATACCTGCAATTTTGCTGCAACAGTCATACAAACAGTGTGCAAAATACCCTTTGACAATAAGGGAGTACTGTGTACTATGTGTGCGCTTTTGTATTTATGGTTGATGTTAATGTAAAGAACTTTGTAACCTGTGTTAAAAAAGGTAAGTTTTACTTACCTACTGTGCCGTGTGCAGTACTTCCAAAACAGACTAGGGTACAAAATGTCACTCAAATGATCCAAGTAGTAGATATTTAACACCACAACATTTAACTTCCTCTACAGTGTGAGTAAATCACTTGCATTTGCCCCTAAAAATAGATATGTGCCAACTGGATAAATAATTTACAAGCACAGTGTGAGTAAAGATTATAACCTACCATAATCTTTTTTCGCCCCGCTGCTAATCGGTCAAAACGTAGTCGGGCTGGCCATCGGGAGCACCGGGATAAATCCCGGTGGGCTGGTTGCTCTGTGGGCCTTACAGAAACAAGAGCGAGAGAGATGCGTCGCCGGCCCACTTTGATTATGCACCAGTCCACCAGTTTTGTAGCTGAAGCCATAAGACAAAAGACAACAGGGATAAGATAAGCAGGGTTTGGGTTTGGCTAGCTCGCTATTTAGCTATATCGGGTGCTGTTTGTTCAAAGATGTTCAACTTTTCATAAAGTCGATGCGCTCGTCAATATCACTTTTTGTGAACCGACCAATCACAGCCTGGGTGGGGCAGGACATTAAAAGAAAGTTGATGTGCTACAATAAACTTTCAAATGTTAAACTCATTGTTATGCATGAATGGTTATGGTTATTGACAAGTTAGTACTTAGCATTAACATATTAGAGACTAACCACCATTGTAGACCATTTTTCTTGCACAAAGATTTAATGAAGGAACAAAACCTACAAAGTAAATGTTGGTTGTTTGTTTCTTAAACTGCTTTTTGTCCAACTGGAATTAATATTATACTAGTGGTAGGCTACATAGTATACTATTATATGGAATTATAAGGAATATACATTATACAATTAATATATTAATATTATACGAACATTATACTATTACATAACAGTATACTTTTTATTTAATGTTCTAATATTATACTAATTTATACTTGTTACTCATCCTGGTTGAGGGTAGTGCCTCTGCAGTGGACAGGTGTATATTTAGCCAGAGCCAGGATGCCATTGTGCCAATATGTGCTCCTGCTAGCCATCCTCCTCCTAAGAGCAACACGTTCCCATTGTTCTATTTTACAGTCATTGTTATAAATACAGTGGCAAGGAAAAGTATGTGAACCTTTTGGAATTTCATGGTTTTCTGAATAAATTTGTCATAAAATGTGATCTGATCTTCATCTAAGTCAATAAATAATAGGCTTTTGTACAGTTGCTATGTACAGTGGCTGTATGGGCTAGTTTTGTACTGAACTGAACGTGACAGCTTTTGCACACTGTTGTAGGCACTGCACTGCCTTTGAACGGTTTGGTGTTCACTTACTGATGTACGTACTGCAGTGCATTTGAACGGCGATGCGACCGCTTAGCTTAGAAAAAAAAGTGAACAAACTACATAGTCAGCGACTGTTAATCTTTGAACTGAACTAGATAATGTGATTCGAAACAGCAAAGTTACTCATGATTTCCACCTCTGATGTTACAGCTTGTTAGTAAACACTTGCTTATTAACACGTCCAGCAGTTACAGAGCAGCATGATCATTCATTTGGAGTCGTGTTTCTGGCCACCTAAGGAATGTAATTCCTAAGGGAATGTTCACTGTGCTGTCAGCTCTGTGTTTGGTCTCCAGCAGCTCCTGAGGGAAACATCTGGCTCTTTAGCAGCTAGATGCTCCACTGTGTTCACCAGCTGCTCTCTGACTGAGTCTGTCTGCTTTTGCTGCTGAGCAGCTCGTGTTCACTGGCTTCATCAGAGCTTTTTACTGGAAACAGCTGGCTGCTGTGGCTGAAGACAACTCTATGAGAGTGGTGAGAGTGGCTCAAGGTAGGCGATATCTAACAGTGTAAGAGGACCTGAGGGATTCTGGTTACATTGTGTCTACCTTGTGCAAACATACATACATGTAAAGTATGTCTATCTGTATGTGTTGACCTGAAAAAGTTGTCTTTCGTTAAATCTCAGTGCAACTCTTCGAGTGTTGTTTTCCTGTTTATCACATTGCACCTACTTTACCCTCCCTCTGATCCGCTTATGTGGCAGTTTAAAAAAATGTGCAGGTGCTCACAGGAAATGAAATTTCACACAGTCTCTAATGCATGTTATCTCTTCTCAACCTGTATCTGTCCAGCTTGCTTTTACATTTTCAACATTAAAGTCTTTATTCCTCTAAACATCATTTGGAGGAAAAGTACTTCTTGAATTCTCAAAGTTTAAGTGTTTAGATATTTTGTAATTCCTTCCAGGACTAGACACAAACCTTTCAACTACAAACGAACCATGATGTGGCTGATTGTTGTCTCTTTCCTCAGTCAACAACATTCAGTGGACAACAGAATCAGGATGGAATAACAAGATAACATATGTAATAATCCTTTTTGTAGTAGAGGTGGAGAAATGGGCTAGTCTTTAATTAATGCTAAAAAGTTCAAGAGCACATGAAATTTAAAATAGTTAATGTTAATACAATGTTCTCATCCTTCCAGACTTTACTTACTTACTAAGTTTCTACTTCAAAAGCCAGCATGTTCACAACTTAAACCAAAATAAATAAACTTGGAAAGTGAAAAGAGGCAGCAAAAACATGGGTAAAATAATCTCAGGCAAACCTCTCATAATCAAATGTATTGCTACACAATGGTGGTGCATTTTTATCCTTGAAATATGCAAATGAAAAAAAAGATTTGTTAACATGTTGTAATTAATATTTTAGAGGAGGGAGAAGCCTTTGATATTTTTAAAAGAATCTTTTTTTATCTTCCACACTTTCCTACAGAAGGCTGAAGAGGCCAGAGGTTTAATTCTATTTGATTTTCAAGATCACAGAATAATTATTTTATGATGTTTACATCATTATCATAGCCAACTGCAGCTGCAACCCATAGCAAAAGTCTTGTAATATCCTATAATATTCCTATAGCAACTCATAGTGTGTGTGTAATTGTTAACAGTTTGTTTACAATATAGCCTACAGAGACCAAATAAGGCAACATGGTATCACTATGGCTATAACAACAGCAGAACAGATATCAGAACAGCATAGACTTTTTTAGACAGCAGATGACAGCTACAAAGTTGGAATGATGACATTAAAAGAGAGTGTAGCGACTACAAGTTCCCTTATTTGGAGAGAATTTTGTTGGAAGAGTTTGGTTTCTTTATTACTCCTCTGCAGAGGTGACACAGAACTACTAATTCTGATTGTGCCAGACGAACAGTGCAAATCATGACCATATATTCTGGTCCTAACCTGTAACCAGACATTAGAAGAGGTAGTCAGAACCTCAATCCCTTTTAGAATTAACATAGAAAAGGTTTCAGTCGTAGTCTAAACTCTCATCAACTCTAAATCCCTTTTAGAGTTGATGTTCTCTCTCTAACAAACCGTTTATTTTAAATGATTTTATCTCTTCTACTGATTTAGATTTCATGTTTTTAACAGACTCCTGGTTACATTCTGGTGATCACAGTCAGTTGGCTGACCCTCCAGATTATGACTTCTTTAGCCGCTCTAGGGATTGTGGTTGTGGTGGTGGCCTTGTTACTGTGTATAGGAAGCATTAAAAGTGTAACCTCATAGCTTGCAATGATTTTTCCTCCTTTGAAGTGCTCATGTTTAAACTTGGTAGCTCCCTCCCGGTCATATTTGCTATTATTTATCGCCCCCCTAAACCAGCTGGCTCCTTCTTGTTAGAACTCCCTGAATTTTTATCCAGTCTTGTTTTAAATTATGATAGAATTGTTCTTTGTGGTGATTTTAATATTCATGTTGATGAGTCTTCTAATGTATGTCTTGTATCTGATCACCTATGCATTGTTTTTAACTGTGAATTACAGGCCGCTAGTACTGTCTTATCCCGTTCTAAGTATACACACGTCCTTAATGAGCATAGTGCCTCAAAATTCTGTACGCTGTTAAATTCTCCTGGCAGTGTGTTTCCTGACTCCTCCAACACCAACGATTTGGTTGATTCTTTTAACTACCTGTGTTCTTCAACCTTAGATCTCATAGCTCCTCTGAAAAATACACCAAACTCAAAGACTAGAAAACAGCCATGGTTAAATGACAGTATTCAAAGCTGTAAAAGGAAATGCAGAAGAGCAGAACGCAGATGGAAGAAATAAGGTCTCCAGGTCCACTTTGTGGCTATGAAAGAGCTATTACTCCTTTATAACAGGATGGTGAAGGATGCAAGAACATATGCCTGTTTCTCTGCACTTATTTCTGCCCATCAGCACAACCCCAGATTCCTATTTAAGACTGTGGCTCAGTTAGTTAACCTCTCCTTGTGCCTCTGCTGATTGTGACGCTAATTGTGAAAAGTTTCTTTTGCACTTTGCTGGAAAGGTGGAGTTAATAAGATTTGGTATTACCCCAACCCTGCCTTTTTAGATCTGGATCACCCGCTCAGGGATTCTTTGAGCAATTTTTCTGCTGTTACTCTGCCTGAACTCACAGACATCATGTCTCTTATGAGAGTGTCCCTCAGCCCTCTGGACAAAATCCGAACTAGGTTCTTATTGGAAGTTATGGATTGTATTGCGCCCCATTTTCTAACTATTTTGAACAGTTCGCTGTCATAAGGCTGCGTACCAGATTACTTTAAAACTGCTTGTGTCCAGCCAGTCCTAAAAAAACCTGGTTATTTCCAAGGTTCTCAAAAAAAATGTTTCTAAGCAGCTTCTTGCTGCTGTGAAAAACAATAATACCTTTGAAAAGTTTCAATCTGGCTTCCGTCATCGCCACAGAACTGAGATAGCCCTTCTCAAAGTCACCAATGACCTTTTAATGAATGCAGACACAGGCATGTCTTCAATTCTTGTGCTGCTGAACTTAAGTGCCGCCTTTGACACAATAGATCATGGCATTCTTTTAGATAGACTGAGGCACTGGTTAGGCATATCTGGCACTGCACTAGACTGGTTCTCATCTTATTTGTCCAATAGGAAATTCTGTGCTTTAGCCGCTCTGCCACCGTGCACCCCTCCAACACCAACAATTTGGTTGATTCTTTTAACTACCTGTGTTCTTCAACCTTAGATCTCATAGCTCCTCTGAAAAATAGATCAAACTCAAAGACTAGAAAACAGCCATGGTTAAATGACTGTATTCAAAGCTGTAAAAGGAAATGCAGAAGAGCAGAACGCAGATGGAAGAAATAAGGTCTCCAGGTCCACTTTGTGGCTATGAAAGAGTTATTACTCCTTTATAACAGGATGGTGAAGGATGGAAGGAAGGAACATATCTGTCTGTTTCTCTGCACTTATTTCTGCCCATCAGCACAACCCCAGATTCCTATTTAAGACTGTGGATCAGTTAGTTAACCCAGCCTCTCCTTGTGCCCCTGCTGAGTGTGATGCTGATTGTGAAAAGTTTCTTTTGCACTTTGCTGGAAAGGTGGAGTTAATAAGATCTGATATCACCCCAACCCTGCCTTTTTAGATGTGGATCACCCGCTCAGGGATTCTTTGAGCAATTTTTCTAAAATACCTGGGCTTGATCCCACCCTCCTGGACAACTATCGTCATTTTCAATCTCCAAACTGCCTTTTATTTCCAAGGTTCTTGACAAAACTTGTTTCTAAGCAGCTTCTTGCTGCTGTGGAAAACAATAATACCTTTGAAAAGTTCCAATCTGGCTTTCATCAGCACCACAGCATTGAGACAGCCCTTCTCAAAGTCACCAATGACCTTTTAATGAATGCAGACGCAGGCATGTGTTCAATTCTGTGTCAGCATTAATAACTTCATGTCATCCTTTTACTATATCAACTATGGTGTGCCTCAAGGTTCAATTCTGGGACCAATACTGTTCTCCTGTCATCCGCAGACATGGGATTTAATTTCATTGTTATGCGGATGACACACAGTTGTACCTCCCTGTCAAGCCCACTGACCTTAGCATGCCAAGTTCTCTGCAGGACTGCCTGTCTGACATAAAAAATTGGATGTCGATACATTTTCTTCAGCTCAACTCAAATTAAAAAATCCTTGTTATTGGGCCCCAACATATCAATAAACAAATACTGCCATCTACTGGTAACCTGTCACAACATATCAAGCCTGTTGCAAGAAATCTTGGTGTCCTGTTTGATAGCAATTTTGTTTTGAGCAACATATCACTAAGCTTGTCCAGTCATGTTTTTATCACCTCAGAAACATTGCAAAAATCTGATCTATTTTAAATCTTACTGATGCAGAAACTGTTGTACCTGCTTTTATCTCCTCACGCCTTGGTTATTGTAACAGTCTGTTCATTGTCTTAATCAAAAAACTTTGAAGCGACTGCAGACTTTACAGAACTCAGCTACTCGGCTTTTAACCAGGATGTACGATCACATCACACCTGTTTTTGCCTCTTTACAATGGCTCCCTGTTTGTTTTAGGATCGATTTTAAGATCTTATTGATTACTTTTAAGGCTCTTTATGGCCTGGCTCCAGACTATATTTGAGACCTTGTAATCCCTTATGAACCTTCACGTACTTTGAGATCTTTAGTCTTCTTCTAAATACTAAGGGGGACAGAGCTTTTGGCATCACGGCCCCAAGGCTCTGGAACAACTTGCCCGAAAAAATTAGGTTGTCTGAGTCACTGTCTTGTTTTAAGTCTCTTCTCAAAGCACATTTTTATCAGAAAGCATATCCTGATTTTACCTGAGCTGTCTGTTTATTTTTGATATCGGTCTTGACATGACTGATCAAAAAGTGGGGATGTAAAATACTGATACTTACCTGGCAGGGGAGATACCATGATCAAGAAGGTGGTTCACCCAGGGTGAGGCTCAGCCATTGCACTCCGGTTGTGCTGACCCCTGCGAATTCCCCAAAAGTGGGAATCTCGACTGCATAATTTCTGCTAGTGGGGGACTGCGTTCACGCTCTCCCCTGATTTTTGACAACTTGTGTGCACATGCGCCAGCCCGCATGCTGCCCGTTGCCGTATCTCCCTTCCTCTTCACCATCTACACCACAGACTTCAGCTACCACACAGAGTCCTGCCACCTTCAGAAGTTTTCTGATGACTCTGCTGTGGTGGGATGTATCAGCGGTGGTGATGAGTCTGAGTACAGGGCTGTGGTGGGTAACTTTGTCTCATGGTGTGAGCAGAACCATCTGCAGCTCAATGCGACAAAGTCTAAGGAGCTGATTGTGGATCTACGGAGGGCCAAGGCACCAGTGACCCCGGTTTCCATCCAGGGGGTCAGTGTGGACATTGTGGAGGACTACAAGTACCTGGGAGTACACTTGGATAACAAACTGGACTGGACCAAGAACACTCAAGCTGCCAGAGCCGCCTCTATTTTCTGAGGAGGCTGAGGTCCTTCAACATCTGCCGGACAATGCTGAAGATGTTTTATGAGTCTGTGGTGGCCAGTGCTATCCTGTATGCTGTTGCATGCTGGGGCAGCAGGTTGAAGGTAGCGGACGCCAACAGACTCAACAAACTGATCCGTAAGACCAGTGACATTGTGGGGGTGGAGCTGGACTCTCTGGCGGTGGTGTCAGAGAGGAGGATGCTGGCCAAACTACATGCCGTCTTGGACAGTGTCTCCCACCCACTCCATGACGTGCTGGTCAAGCAAAGGAGCACCTTCAGCGGAAGACTCATCCCCCCAAAAAGCACCACAGAGCGCCACAGGAAGTCATCAAACTCTTAAACTCCTCCCTCTAAGTGTCAGTCTGTATGACCCTAGGTCACTAAACTGGACATTGATCATTACATCTCAATATTCTGTGTACTACTCCTGTGCAATATTTAGTTTTCCCATGTTAGTTTTTTCCTATTTATTGACATTGATATTATATACCTCCATTACTGCTGTGTAATATCTTAATAATCTCAATAAGCTACACTTAACTCGACAGTACATGCACCTCTGCTTATTACTTATTACTTATTTTATTACATTGTGTTATTATACTGTATTATCATCATCAACCTGTAAACCCACTTGGTACTTCACACTTATTTTATCTTATACTTATACCCACCTGGTACTTAATTTATTTTCTGACCTGTTTTTATAGTGTTTTATTGTGTATCATATTTTTTGCTAGTACTTTCTCCTGTGTGCACTGACGTAAAGGCGAGCTACTGTAACAAAGAGTTTCCCTTCGGGGATCAATAAAGTCTTTCTGATTCTGATTCAGATTCTAAAAGCACACGTTTCCTCTCCAAAGTCTAATAGTGGGGGTGCAGCTGCTCCGCTTGCTCCATTGATCATAATAGTTAATAGTTCATCATAGTTTGATCATAATAGGCAAACCTAATGTGGGAACAGTTTGATCATAATAGGACTTCTTTGGTGACGTCACATATTCAGAAAGACTTATTTAATATATGATGTGTAATATAACGTTTTCATTTGGTATACCGTAAGTAGTCAAATAGTGGCCGTGTCCTTTATTTACCTCAACTGCAGAGGGTACCAGGCCTTTAATTGAAGTAGCCTTATATTAGTGACAGGGCTTGTTTCTAATTTCCTCTGATAAGTATATTTGATCATATTTTAGTATGAAGCCTCCTTTTTTCTGGTCTCCTCTTGTTTGCCCTGTAAAATATTTGTTACTGCATTATGCTGTTAATAAAGCTCAGCACTTCATCTGTTTCAAATTAAAAGCCCTCTAGTGTTTCAGTGGACAGAATCCCTTAATTTCCTAACAAGGCTTTTACTGTGAAACATTTGCAGGAACCTGAAAATTCAGTGACTTGCACGGTGCCCATATAGTGCTTCAAATGTAGCTGCTGCCATCACGTGGCACTTGTATGTTACGACAAAATACTGTGGGGCTGACACATTACACATGCACAGTATACACCCACAGTGACTGAAACTGCTACTTTTTTTTGTTTTCCATGATGTACTGAAAACATACTGAATCATGACCCCAAAACAGAGGTACATAACGTTTGTGTACCGATGCACCCCTACTGCATTGTATATCATATGGCCTCGTAACATCTTGTCAAGACCAGTACCATCATGAATCAGAGGTGAAATAATATTCCTGGCCTTTTCAGGGATATTTAGACTAGGGGTTCTCAAATGGTTTCACACCACAGACCTCAAATAGTCCCTTTAGACCCCTCACACCCATATTTTATCAGATTTAGTCCCAGTGAAGGGATCAATATTAATTGTGGTAGTTGTTGATTTAATACTTTAAGGTATCATATGTAAGAATGTGAAGCAATTTACATGCATTAATCGCTTTGCATTACCAATGTGTGAATGGATTGTAACGTAACTTAAAAATGAGACCTTCCCCGACTTTCTTGGTTGCCTATAACAGGCTGTGGACTGATTTCAATGTAAAGGATTCCAGACATTTTTTCCAGGCAAAGGACGTGACATTTATGTGCTTATGTTCTTGAGTGTCTTCTCTTCTGCTCCCCTACAACTGGTAGATTGGCTGGTTTGCTGTTTGCAAGTTGCTTTGTCGGTTGGCGTTTTGGGGCGGTCCATGCAGCGTGGCTGGGTTGCAGCTGGCTGGCTAACCTTAGCTTGCTTGCTCGCTAATGTTGTCGCTAGCAACTACTACTATCTGAGTGCATAATCAGAGTATCTCTCTCTTAGGTCCAAGGTGAGTTAGTTTAGCTCTTATATGGCTCTCTTCCTGGGGTGATTGCACCGCTTGAGGTGGCATTTGGTCTGGCTGGTCTGGCTAGGAAGTCGGAAGATGCTGTGTGCAGTGATCATCTCAAGGTCCGCTGCACTTAATCCAATCCCTGCGATTCCTTTTCCGATGAGTGTATTTTTGTTGTAGGCTGCTGGAGCTGTCCGGCTGGTCATAGGTCTATGTGCCAGGGCTGTCGGGGGCTCAGCCCAAGTTAACCCGTGTATAACTAACAATTGCTTTCCACTTGCCAAGAGCAATGTAAGGCAGGGGCGGCCAACTAGCTAACTGTAACTTAAACTAAGCTGGGGTTGGCCAGCTGGCTCTGGCTTGGCTGCACGGTGTGGGTCTGGCGTTGGTTGCTTTGTGGCGTTGGCTGATGGGGTGATTTACAAACAGCAAGCTAATCAGTATCATGGAGCAAATGGTTCAAATAAAATATAGGAACATTACAGATAGTAACGTTAATCTAAATACGATTGTAATTTATTTTCTAGCATTCAGTGTTTTGGCCGATGCCCAGGATAATGCTCGCTCAAGCCTACGGAGTGCAAGCGTGAGCACGATCAAATGGGATGCTGACTGCAGTTCAGTTAATGGCCACCGGTGTCATTAATAACAAGGGTTTTCTGAAAGTTACACATAGAACCTTTAAGTGTAGAACAGTGGAGAATACTGTTTTGTATGTACATTGGGCAGTGCGGCTCTAGAAAGTGAAAACTAGGATACATATTCTTTCTTTTTCATACTGCATACATCTCTTTTCTATACCTGCTTCTACCGTGCATGATCATGCAGCCTATAGCCACAGTGCCAGCGTGTCACCTGGGAAAGAAAACTGATTTATTACAACGTCTTATTGGTCGTGATAACACTGTAGGTTAGTCGGTGCTGTTGTTTTCCTGCTTGGTAGCAAGGCCAACCGCAGCCAACCTGTGACAGGTGTCTGCCTCTCAAATCCGTGTCTTGCTCTAAATTTATTGGCTTGACATCTGTGTCTGTGCTGGTGACCAGAGAGAAAGCTCTGTTTTTAAAGTCTCTGTGTTCAGCTCAGTACATTTTTAGCTTCTAACTGAATCTCTGTGGTTTGGAGTTTACTTTCACATCACTGTTCCTTTTCTTTCACACATCTCTTATTTTACCGTTTACTGATCGCTTTCAGCCGTATCAGGGCTGTAAGTAACTGCTGATCTAACCGAACCTTTCCTGCTGTTGCAGCTTCACATTAAGTTTTCCACTGGCAAACCATTGGGAGGCTTTTATTGTGAAGCACATATAGAAAAATGCAGTGTGTCTGACACTGTTAACAAACTACAGTTAGTGGAACTGCGTTAGCAGTGCTAATAAAAACAAATAAATATTTTTTAAAATGTTTAATTATTACAGGGAGGAACAGTACAAGCAGAGACAGCCACAGTGAGCTGAAATGCGAAGCAGAACACTTCAAATACTTCAAGGTATACAGCGTTTTTTTACTTTGCTGTGCTGCGTAGTAGACTTGCACTGTGCCAGCATGGCAACCGTTTTGCTGAGCTGTGAGCAACCGTTTGCGGCAATATACCCACAACTATCGCAAAACATACATACAATGCATTTTAATGAGAAACACTGAATGTTAACATAGCTGTGTTTGTTTAGTAGACAACTCCATAAGGTAACTTAATATCGTTATACTGCTGGGGTTCTCCCAGAAACCCAGATCCCTGGGTCCTCACGGACCTGTTAGAATGTCTGCTGTTCACTGAACCTGCAGCTTCTCTTCCTCATCTATAGAGGGCAGCCTTGTAACTGGAAACACTTGACAGTGATCCCCCATCTCTTTACTTCTTGTCTTTTCTTTATATTGCTCTATTACACACACTCACACGCGCACCATCATGCTCACACAAGAATTATAAGTGTGTGTGTGTGTTGTGTGTATGAGCATTTGCATGTGTCTCTCTGTGATTGATTTAGTCAGCGTGGATTGGATAATCCCATGATTTGATAACGACCCACTGTGCAGATTTAGTGATTGAAGTTCTGAGGCAAATGGTCGTTGCCATGGCTGCCAAATAGAAGAAGACGAGCATAAATCTGTGTGTGACGAGAATTTGTGTGGGTAGGGGTTTTGGGGGTGGGTGCATCATGCATACAGTACACTCATCTGTGTGAGTGTGGGCATGTTTGCATGTTGATGCTAGCAATCATTTAAATGACTATACAGAAATTTCAGCTGTTAATTATAATTCATTTCAGAACATGATGAAAATCATATAGCAGAAACTTGAAAGTTGCTTAAAATTTGCTAGTCCATCATAGTTGAGTTACCCAGTGGTGGCAGAAGTGCTCATATCTTTTACTTAAGTACAAGTAGCAATACTGCTTGTAAAAAACATGTTACAAGTAAAAGTCCTACATTCAAGATTTCACTTAAGTAAAAGTACAAAAGTATTAACAGCAAAATGTTCTTACAATATTAAAGTAAAAGTAGGACGGTGTAGTCCCTCATTCGTCCAGGAGTGTTCTGTCGTAGAAAAGGTTTCAGCCGTAGTCATCTGGACACTGTTTTCAGAATCAAGACGTTTCGGCTCCCATCCGGAAGTCATTCTCAGTTGTGAAAAAATTGGACGGGAACTGGAAATTTAAGCTACTCTGTGTTACATAAGCCCCGCCCTCGGGAAGGAATTTGCCTGAGTATCTGTTAATAGCTAGTTTCACCTGAAACTGACCTAATAGTTTCCATGATGGCCCAGTAATCAGTAATCAGGCCTGTTGTTCTCTGGCTGCACCTCCCTCATCACTGTTAAGTACCTGATTAGCATGTGACTGGCTTGACCACGGTGTTAATACACTGTGGTAGATCGTTGGCAGGTTCAATCTCAGACCACCATTTCTGTTTAAAGAGGGGTTTTCTTTTTTCACAAAATGGCTTCTTTGACTCCTCTTTCAAACCAGCTCTTCTCTCTACTTAGAATCTTCACCTCACTGTCTTCAAATGTGCGGTTTGTAGCTTTTAGATGCAAATGCATGGCACTCTGTGATCCAGAGTCAACGTGTCGTCTGTGCTGATGAAGTCTTTTGTTAGGGTGAACGAGTTTCTGTCTTAAAGTGTTGCCTGGTTAGCCCAAGTAGGAGCCATCAACAAAGTCAAAAGAGCCAAAAAACAGGACAAAAGTGTAACAGAACCAAGAAGGAACGGTGTCTCCATTCCTTATGTTTCTGGACTGTCTGAAAAACTACAAAGGATCTTTAGACAGCACAATGTTCCTGTTTTCTTTAAACCAGGTTGTCTGGTTGTGTGTGTGTGTGTGTGTGTGGGTGTGGGGGTGTGTGCCAGAAAGAAGGTGTGTGTTTCTTTGATCTGTCTCACGTGCACAATCATGAAAATGTGGTCAGACAAAGAAAAGCACATGGAGCGGGAGTTTTAAAGTCCTTCTCTGCCAAGTGTGGTTGTGTTTAAGGCCAAATTAGACGTGTATGTGTGTGATCTGTATCGGATAACGGCGCCAAGTTAAAAGGAGTTAGTTAGCAGGCTAAGACTGTCTTTGTGGTGCATAACGTTACTAACATCAATTTAGCATGTGGCTACCAAATGACCTAATAGATGAAAGCACATCACAACAATAAACCTCAGAAAAAGACATCAGTACATGTAAGGTTACATTACAAAAGTTAAGCAGTCCTGTGGAAAGTCTTTTGGTTCCAATGTGGAAAAGTCTTTTGCTGTGCCGTGTTCCAATTGTGCTTCATCTGTTCTCCTCAGAGTTAGCCACTCTGCGCTAAGCTACTTCGTTGCTCTTAAAAGTTCAAAGTTGTTGTTAGCTGGCAGGCTTTGTCGTAGCCACTGGCGCTAGCGTTAACTTAGCTGTCTCTGCTCCGGGCAGACTACACAGCGGAGGACCGCTGGACCAGGTCCGACAGGCAAGCCGATGAGAGTGGAAAAAGAGAGAACAATGGCCAGCTGATCCTTTTATTGACCTGGTGACATCATGGGTCACAGGTCACACTGACCAGAGTTCATACACAGGTGTGAAGTCTGGAGGATTAAGGGAGATTGAGTTCCATGGCTCATGTTTCATAATAAAAGTTAATTTTGAATCACACAAATTAACAAATTCATCTGTGGAGTTAATTACGTTAATTGTAATGAGCTGTCTTCCACTGTTAAGCATTACATCAAATGAAACTCTTCACTCACGTAAAGCAAAACCTCTAATAACTTTTTGTTAGTATTACAATTTGCTCTGAATCATTTATTTGGACAGGATTTTGTAAAACGACTACACAATATGACCCTAACTTCACAATATGATCCCACTGAAATTCAACTAGCAATGATACTGAAATATCACACTATCAAAACAAAATGAAGTGCAGAATCGGCAGTTCATTCTCAGTGGGTTTGGCACCATTCCTAACCTTATTCAGGGAAGTTTCACTGAGAGCCAAGTTCTCCTTTGCAGGAAAGCTGATTTTCCATCGTTAGGGAGATTTTTCGTCATGGCATCAGTCTCTAAAAATCATTGTATCCCTTGCGGTGCAACCGGGGCATAAGAGGTTTTTAAAAAATCCTCATACAACCACAGTAATAATTAGATCAGCTGTCTCTTATTAGATTTTCAACTTTTATTCATGCATTATTATGAAGTAGGCTGCAGAAATTCTGTCTACCAAATGATGAAACTGGTCAATTTTTTTTGGTGATTAATAGGTTTATCAGGCTCACGATGTCATTACTTCAACGGCAAAATAAATTTTAAAAGCTGTGATGCAGCCTGTGAGAGAACTGACAACGCTTCCCTCTGATCATGAAGTTATCGTTGTTTTCCAGCAGTCACACTGTTTCCCCTTGCACACCAGCTGACAAATATCCTGCGATAGAGGCTCTCTAAATGTCCTGTTTTGTCTGAATAAATCTTTAAGGAACATTTAGCTAAAAGACACCTACATGTATGTCTGAGAGAGAAAAGGCCACTTTAACAGCTTGATGAAACCAGCAATGTTACGCATTCTGTGTCTGTAAAGGGCTAAAGACTTAAGTATAAAATTACTGTTCATTTCCAATTGTCCTTTGTTCCATTTTAAGTTTTAGATTTGTTTACCATTGTTCACCTGGCATCTACACTACACTAGCATCTCTGTTCTCAGTAAGTCACAGCAGCCTTTAAGAGAATGCAATCAAACTGTCATTGTTTTCCACTAAATGCTCTAACACTGTATGAGAGTGTAGTGACAAACCCACAGAGACTGCAGTCTCCCTCGGCTCTACAGAGCTTTTTAGCTTCTTTTAGCTCATTGTTTTGGTTTTCTGGTCCACAAACACTGCTCTCATCAGCCTCGGTTCCAGCTTCAGCGGGCAGCTGTTTCCAGTAAAAAGCTCTGATGAAGCCGCTGAACACGAGCCGCTCAGCAGCAGCCAGCAGACAGACTCCGTCAGAGAGCAGCTGCTGAACACAGTGGAGCATCTAGCAGCTGAAGAGCCAGATATTTTTGGTAGAGACCAAACAGGAGCTAAAAGGAGAGTGAATATTGGACTTACAAACACAACTCCAAACGAATGTTTATGTTGCTGTGTCTGCTGGATATCTGCAACTGCTTGCTAACACATTTGCCATAACAACATAAGGTGCTAAATATAAATGTTGTGTTTTTATCTGGGCTGTTCTGCCCCCAAGTGAGCAAAAAAGTAAATTAATGCAGCTTTAAATAATCACTTTTTATGGGCTTGTGACACAAAACAAAGGTGACGCTTAATCAGCAAAAATATGAATGAAGAATAATCATTTATTGTGTGCATTGGCCTCCCAAGAAAAAGGAATACAAATATTTTAAGACCCTGACACCACAAAGCACATTCCCAAAAAAACTAAATGGCAACACCCTGCAGCCTTCAGCTTTTTCGGTTCAGGTTTAAAGCACCCTTCAGTCCTTCAAAGCATCTCACAAAGATGCTTTGAAGGACTGCTAAGCTTCTGAAGGTATTAGATTTTAAAAAATGCAGGATTTCACAAGTTATGTAATCCAGCGGCTGATCAAAGTAAATACAAGTCACCCAAATCTAATGCTCATTGAAAGAATTTAGGTGGCTTACCCCAAACATTGGATTGCCATTTGAAAAACATGCAAACAAACCAAACCATTGAAATATGGATAGCAGAGAAAAGAAGCTGCTGATGAATGTAAGGCTTAGGTCTTGAACGAGAGAGTCATGTGACTGCCAGGATGATGACAGGAACAACAAACTGGCCTGTATGCAAATCTTCCTTGATTTTCTCACAAATACAGCTCATGAATAATGTTGACATTAAAGCATGAATGTGTTTTTGTTCCATTGAAAGAGCAGGAAGTTCAGGTTTAGACCATATGCAATAAATATATGTATCTATACAAGCGGTGATGTTGATAGGTTTTCAATGTAGTGAGTCCCCGGGACCCACTGGTGGTCATTTGAGTGGCTTCCAGGGAAATTGAGTGGGTCCTCAATAAAATTAGTTTTTTGACAAATTGTAGTGTTAAACTCAGGTTTGATGTTATATGGTTATAATTATGGTTATTACTTTATGTTGAAAATGTATCTGAAAATTAAACAAATAAATCCCAAATCTGTAAATGCACCGCAGACACACAGCAGCTGAGAGACAGAGGAGGTCATATTATACAAAGAAAGAGAAATATGAGCCTTTTCTGGATGAACAAATGTTAAAAAGGGAAGCTAAAGGGCAACGAGTTTCATCAGGAGTCATAACATCATCAAGCACATCATGTTAAATTAGGAAAGTAGTTTAAAAACACGCACACAGAGGGCAACATTTACGTCAGTAATCATTACAAACACACATTATTAGACTGTAAACCATTAATCAAACCAATAACTATCTGCAGTCAATGTCACACACCCTTATCATACTTTAGCAGTTACCTAGTGTTTCTGAAGTGGTGAAACATTAAAAAATATAGGCTACATACAGTATTAGCAGTTTGAATTAAACTGGAGGAAATATTACACCAAACTCCCTTCAAGAAATATGACATATGAACAATTCCTTACGTGTCTGCAAAAACACATAACTCTAGAAACAAAAGATAGAAGGCGTCATATGTCGACAGTCTTCTTGTCAATTTGGCATCAATATAATCCATAAAGATAAACTGTATTTCCGTACTTCCATACTTTCTGTACTTCACATTTTGGATTTTGTTGCCTCAACTCGCTAACAGCCTCTGTTGTTTAGCTGCGCTATTTTAGTGGGAGAAGACCGTGGGAATGAGAGGCAAACATTTCAAAAATTAAGATTTCTCACTAAAATATGGGCTGGTTAACTACCCGGTTTGCTGCTTCCCATTTGGTGCTGGAGAGATACAGTATATGCGCAGACAGTAAGAAACAGACAGCAAGATTTCTTTTGTTTATTTCTATGATTATGCTGCTGATGCCTAAATAGCCACAGCCATGTGTAATGGCCACACATAATGACAGCTTTTCTGTCGCTGTTAGAAAACCTGCACTTCTTCTCTGCCATTTTTTTCAGTGACAGGTTTAATGCGTGGTGGAGGAGACAGACATATTGATATACAATTCACGATGGGGTGGATGGATGGGTAAAACACTGGCCTTTTACTCGGGAGACCGGGATTCGTGTCCCGTGTGAAACCAAAAGTCAACGTTATTTTAAGTTTTGCTTACTTATTTTAAGTTACACATGTAAGTTAAGTCACATGATTTCCGGTATGCATGTTGCTGGTTGCTGAACATAAGTAGGATTATGCTCGAAAAGTGCATCACTTTTCGTAAGATATATATATGAGGATACGTTGCATGAGGATACGTTGCATCCATTTATGGCTAGCTGTGAGAGTGGAAATTGGGCTTGTGCTCTTGCACACAATGATTGAGATTTATGAAACAGAACCAGGTGATTTTATAAATGTGATGAAAAGAACGTGTCTGCATATTTGTGTATTAGTTGTTTTATGCTTGTTTACAGTTTTATTCATCTGGCTTGTGGGTCTTAGAGTTTTAGGAGTCATGAATTTGAGGAATTTAGGCTTGACTTGACAAACTTGAAAAAACACTTGCAACTGAACTTTGACTTTAACAGCAATGACTTATGACTTCACTTGGTCTTTGAGCCTTTTGACCTAGGATGACTTGATATCCTCCCCAAGGCTAAAGATTAAAAATTATGTTATGAAAACATGATGACTACTGTATGTAACATCTGACCATGGACTTCAGATGAAAAACAGCCTTTTGGCTAACTCTGACTAAGTGACTTGATTCGGACTCAAAACATCTCAAAACATAAATAAACTGAATATGCTGAATGGACATGATTCTCATTCACTATTCTCAAACTTTCATTCCATATTCTCAGGTGTCCATCCAAGTTCAGAAATAATTTTCCTGTTAGGGTACATGTAGGGGCATTTTTGTCATGTACAGTGTGTGGTCCAACAGGCCAGCATTACCGAATGAGATGACAGCAGTGACAACAAGTTGGCTACCATAGCAGTCAAGTGTTAGCCAAGCTTACATCTGTGCTCCCTAAGCCTGTTTCTGGAGTCAGTACAAGACTGCTGGGTTTGGTAAGAGGCTGGGCAGCCTCCAGCTTCTTTTAATCTCAGCAGCTGGGTAAACATCAGAAACCTTGGTCTGGCTGTAGAGGAATCATTGGCGTGTGGGTGGAAACAAAGCTAAAACAAGTTCATCGGCAAGGCAAGTTTATTTGTATAGCACATTTCAACAACAAGGCAATTCAAAGTGCTTTAAATAAAACATAAAAGAAACATAGGGCAATATAAAAAGACATTTAAAGCTAGAGTCCTTTTACATATAAATGAACGTCCGTTACATTCAAGCCCTTGTTGCCAAACAAGTTCACACAATGCTGATTAAGCCATCACCGCCAGGTAAATCTCTCTGTATTTCTCAGTATATGGAGTGTTTAAATCTGGTGTCTGTGGTGATGATGTGATCCACTTTCTTGGTCTTAGTGAGGACGCGAGCAGCAGAACTCTGAATCAGCTGCAGCTTTTTTTAGAGACCTGTAAAGACACGTTACAGTAGTCGAGTCGACTGAAGATAAATGCATGGACAAGTTTTTCCAAATCCTGCTGAGACATAAGTCCTTTAATTCTGGATATATTCTTAAGGTGGCAGTTGGCCGACTTTGTAATTGTCTTAATGTGGCTGTTGAAATTCAGGTCTGAGTGTGGTAGTTTAAGGTTTTGTCTCTTTCTGTTTTATTTTGTAGTGTGTTCCTCCTCTTGTGTGTCTTGTGGTTTTACTTCCTGTCTTTGTTTGCTTTCCCTCCAGTATTGATTGTTGGTCCTTTCTTGATTGTTTGAACCTGTGTCTCGTTGTTTCACCTCACCTAGGGTGTTTAGTCCGGGTCTCTGTCTTTGTTCAGTGTTGGGTCATTGTTGTTCCTGCCTTGAGTGATTCCTGCCTTGAGTTTTGTTCCTGTCTAGTGAGTGTTTGATGCACCTTTTGTTGTACCTGGTTTCAGTGCCCAGTTCCCTGGCATTTTTACAGTGAGTTCTTGTTTTGGATTCTTTGTCTTCCGTGGACCTTGGTTGGATTCTGGATTTTTGTAATTTGCCTGCTCCCTAATGAACTGTTTGCCACCTTGGACTCACTTCCCTGCTTCCACCACTGCCAGCTGGTAACCTATCTGCCGTTTATTCACCTGTCTGCCTACCGGTCTGCCTGTACCTGCCTGTAAAACACATCACCTCTAATAAACACTATATTCATCCGGCTACTTCACCCTGATACTGCTTCCTGGTCATCTGCTTTTGGGTCCACATGCCACTACACAGCACATACAACAAAATCGCAACCAATCATGGACCAGTCCCTGCTGGATCGCAGCAGCCGGCACTCCCTGCCTCTGCAGGATTGCAGCCGGCACTCACTGTCTCTGCTGCGATCGCAGCAGCTCCCTGTCTCTGGACACCGTGCTGGATCACAGTCGCCTCATTTCACGGCTGGATCGCAGCAGCACCAACCCCTTGTCGCCGCTGGATCACAGCCGCCTCCTGCCCCAGTTGGACCGCAGCACGCTGCAGAACGTCTGCTGGGTCGCCGCATGCCACTGAATTCTCTGCTGGATCGCAGCAGTATCCTCCTTTTCTGCTGAAGTGGCAGACTCCGGGTTCCCAGACATTACTGGTTCTGCCAACTCCTCTACCAGTCTCTCCATCGCCGGCTTACTGTCGTGCTGTCCCGCCGCCGGTTCCCTGTCCTGCTGTCCTGTTGCCGGGCCCTGATCTGGTTCTCCGGCCTCCTGAAGGGTCCCGCCTTCTCCGCCGGCCTCCAGTTACCTGCCACCGGCATTCCGCCAGGCCCCCAGATGGTGTCGATCTTCGTCACAGATCTCATGAGATCAGCTCCGCACCTGTCCAGCCCCCAGGGTGTCCGCCCAAGGTCCTCAGCTCCGCACCTGTCCAGCCCCCAGGCCGTCCGCCCGAGGTCTACCACTTGGCCCTTGTACCGCTTCCTGGTCATCTGCTTTTGGGTCCACATGCCACTACACAGCATATAGACACAGAGTCCAGGACTGCACCAAGATTTCTGGCTTGGTTTGTGGTTTTTAACATTACTGATTGAAGCTGAGTGCTGACTCTTAATGGTTCCTCCTCGGCTCTAAAAATAATTACTTCAGTTTTATCTTTGTTTAATTGAAGAAAATTCTGGCACATCCAATCGTTGATTTGTTCAGTGCACTTACTCAGCGCTTGTACTGGACCGTAGTAGGGCTAGGCGATATATCGAATATATTCAAATATTAATTAATGTGCGATATAGCAGATGACCATATCATCATATTCGAAAAAAAGAGAGAACACGATGAATCATCAGATCGGTCTGATTACTCTATCCGCAGTTCCAGCTCTGCAGCTCCAAAATGTATTTGGGAGAGCTCCGGTTTTCGGCTATTTTAATTGACATTAGCCTGATTCGAAGCTGCTAACTAGCTAGCTGTTCACAGTCTGGAACAACTCTGCTGTGAAGAGTACAAGAAGCCACTGTAGCACCGTTACATAAACAGTGACTTTATATTTATTTTCTGTGGCAGCAAACACAACACACAGTCGTCCGCTAATTATTATACTGCAACCTGAGCTCATGTACACACTTTATGGCTGACTAAAGTAATGTCAGGGAAAGGCTGACTTTCACCACAACTCCGCTGGTTAACGTACCCACACGGCTACCTTCCCAGGGAAGGCTCGGCAGGTAACACACAGGTGCAGTTGGGCTGTGGGTGTGCTAACCAGAGGTGGAAGAAGTATTCAGGTCCATTACTTAAGCAAAAGTACTAACACCAACCCCACTGTGAAAATACTTCACTACAAGTAAAAGTTCTAAAAGTACTCATTGTGAAGTTAAAATGGTCCCTGTCAGTTTTCCCATGTATTGAAATCAGGCTGAGAAATGGTGTTTAAGTCGCCTACTGAACCAAGATTCAGCCCAACAACTGTACTTCTAAAATCTGTAGCCTGACATAATAAAACTGTCGAATAAAATAATGTGCCATGTTTGGTTTTGGCTTTTTAAAAACCTAAATGAATCAGTTACAAAATTCAACAAAGTTTACCACTATGTTTGAACTAAATAAAACCAGTAAAATGTAAAAATTAAAGCTGCATAAATTGCATTTTTGGCCGCTTGAGGACTGAAAACACAACAGCCACATATTGTCAACCTTGTTATGATGAACGTGTTGGCAAAGTTAGGCAAACAGTTGCCTATTTGCACATCCAGCAGACACAGAGAAACATCTGTGTCTGCTCTCCTTTTAGCTCTGGTGTGGTCTCCAACTCCGGAGAAAAGTATCTTGCTCTTTACCTGAGTACAAGAAGCCACTGTAGCACCGTTACATAAACAGTGACTTTATATTTATTTTCTGTGGCAGCAAACACAACACACAGTCGTCCGCTAATTATTATACTGCAACCTGAGCTCATGTACACACTTTATGGCTGACTAAAGTAATGTCAGGGAAAGGCTGACTTTCACCACAACTCCGCTGGTTAACGTACCCACACGGCTACCTTCCCAGGGAAGGCTCGGCAGGTAACACACAGGTGCAGTTGGGCTGTGGGTGTGCTAACCAGAGGTGGAAGAAGTATTCAGGTCCATTACTTAAGCAAAAGTACTAACACCAACCCCACTGTGAAAATACTTCACTACAAGTAAAAGTTCTAAAAGTACTCATTGTGCAGTTAAAATGGTCCCTGTCAGTTTTCCCATGTATTGAAATCAGGCTGAGAAATGGTGTTTAAGTCGCCTACTGAACCAAGATTCAGCCCAACAACTGTACTTCTAAAATCTGTAGCCTGACATAATAAAACTGTCGAATAAAATAATGTGCCATGTTTGGTTTTGGCTTTTTAAAAACCTAAATGAATCAGTTACAAAATTCAACAAAGTTTACCACTATGTTTGAACTAAATAAAACCAGTAAAATGTAAAAATTAAAGCTGCATAAATTGCATTTTTGGCCGCTTGAGGACTGAAAACACAACAGCCACATATTGTCAACCTTGTTATGATGAACGTGTTGGCAAAGTTAGGCAAACAGTTGCCTATTTGCACATCCAGCAGACACAGAGAAACATCTGTGTCTGCTCTCCTTTTAGCTCTGGTGTGGTCTCCAACTCCTGAGAAAAGTATCTTGCTCTTTAGCTGCTAAATTCTCCACTATGTTCACCAGCTGGCAGCGACCTCTGCTGCTGGAAACGAGGTTGATGAGAGTGGAGTTGTGGGTTAGAAAACCAAACCAATGAGCTAAGAGGCTAAAAAAAGCCCCATAGAGCTGAGGGGAACTATGGAGTTGGTGATAGTTCTCTGTGGATTCGTCACTACATCGGACACCTTTCACATTATACATATATTCATTTAATGTAAAAATATTGATTAGTGCCGCTTTAAAGTAGTATGTGAGTGATTCAGAATGAGTTTCAAGAGAGATGAAATGAGTTGAATAACCAGAAATAGCCATCAACATACACAATATACAAAACAACATGAACATAAACCAATCCAGAATGTACAGTAGCAGAGAAATAATTTAAAAATCTTCATTTATCTTTATTCAGATTATTGATATTAAGATCACTATCCATTGGGCTTTTAAATTTTTTAAAAGCAATGCATCTTAGTGAGATACCGGAGTGCGCCTATGTTGGGGAAAAATGTTTTGAAATGTTGAAACTTGAGTTTCGAAAGGGCAAATCTTTATTTTGAAACTACATTTGCTCTCGTATTGCAGAATGTTCTTTCAGAGCACCCACTTTTCAGAGATCTGCCCACACAGTTGCGAGCTTGCGAGTCATGTAATTTCTGGCACTGCTGTGTTGCAGCTCTGGTATGACTCTGAAACAGACGGTCAGAAAAAAAAAGCAGGGATCCTGGAGGCGTCTATCGTTTTTGCAACCTACTTTAGATGAAACCACACCCACTTCCGTATGACGAAAGCCTTGACAGCTAATAACAGCTACAGTGGGTCTGCTCCATTTCAGTGGGCCAATGCACCGCTTAACACGTAAGGCAGATGGCCGGGAAAACTTTTTAAATGGAGTGTTATCTGTCAGCCAGCGGCAGCAACCATGTATTTGTCAGCTGACAAAACATGGTTGGCCTACAGGGCAAAAGCCATGGCAGCTTTCCTAGTTGACAAATAATTGCCACCATGGCCAGTTGACAATATGATTTTATGTAAGTCATCAGTTATCTGTCTTATCAATCTCCCTTGACTTGTTTGTGTTTGTATGGGACATGTGGTCATGGTGATGTAAACGCTGTTCTCACCGCTGAAATTTAAAAAATTTAATAATAATATTAATGATACACCTTGTTTATATAGCACCTTTCATACAAAAATGCAGCTCAAAGTGCTTTACATTTAAATAAAATAAATTTGCGACAGATATCCCGTAACTGCTGGCTACGATAACTGTCAAATGGTGTGCAGACAATAACTTCAAAAATAGTGAAATGGGGCTCTGAATTTGATGAATTTACTGTTTGTCAGACCACAAGAGTGGAGTGTTTCTGGGGGCCAGGCCTCACTAATTACTATACAACACAACTTTATTTACTGATTTCGGTGAAACTGGATCATATGTTATGGAGAAAATATTTTCTGGTTTTCCCTCTGATGTCCTCTGGCTGCTCTGCCTCCACCCTTGGTGATTTACAGAGTTCCCTGATGGACAGATAGCTTACTTGTTGCTAAAGTAACCGCTAACTGTAGCTGCCGTTTGCTAGTTCGCTCAGTTAGCCGTGCAGCTAGCTGTCCTATTAGCTGATTCTGCCCGTACTGGGAGATCGGAGCACTGGGGGAGTGTTGGTGTTACTGTTTACACCTCTAGCACAGAAGCTTTGCACCACCGGGAGGAAGAGGTTTTCAGCCCTGGAGAGGGGGGCACCCAGCGGGGAATGCTGGCGGGGAGCAGCTCAGGAATGGGCACCAGAACCGGAGCCAGGCGAGCTGACAACGGAACCCGGGCTCAGCAGCCTCCCAGTGAACACGGCTGGACTGGGACCAAACACAGCCTCCAAGACTGTCGGAGGCCAGTTTGATAATCGGGAGTATATACAGTACTGAGGTGATTTACAGTGGCTCTGACCAGGACTCTGACTCCGGGGATGATGAAGACACGGTGGGTTCTGGCAGGGAAAGGACAGATGTGAAGCCAGACAGCCCAGAGAACATCACGTTTGCTTATCCTGTTCGCGCCAGTCATAGTAGAGCGGAGTCCAAGCTGCGAGACAGCGCTGCCAGAAATCACGTGACTCGCAAGCTCGCAACTAGAGCCTGACCATTATGGGAATTTTGAGACCGAAACTGTTATGTGGAACGAACTTGGCACCCAAAAGCAGGACACACGGACAGAGCTGATCAAGGTCTGAACAGTTTTATTGTGTGGAAAGATCAGGAGATCGCGGCGTGTCTGGCGAAGTGCGTTGTAGCACGGAGAGTTCGACCGGACTGGACGGAGGCTGGAGAGTGGTGCGTTGAGCGGAGACCAGGGAAGCGGGTTCTGGACTGGCTGGCGTGGTTGAAGGCTGGGCTGATCGGGTGAAGACACGCTGAGACTGAGACTAGAGTCCGATGGCCGTGGCACAGGGAAGTGATCACCGGCAGCACAGAGGTCTACAACGCAGACAGACAATGTTACCATAAGGTAAGTACAGACAAACTTCAAAAGGTATCTTACTTGAGCCGTTACGTATAGCGCGTACTGGGTACGAAGACGATCTGGCGCTGGAAGTGTGGATGAGCCCGGTAGATAACTGTGGTGGTTGATGATGATGATGATGATCAGGTGTGCCGGTAATCAATAGCAGCCGGGAGATCTGGAAACCAGCCCAGAACCCAGACACACACACACACACAAGACGGACAGGGGACCGCCAGGAAACACAGGGGAAGGCAGATACAGAAGAGGACAAAAGGATCAGGGGGCATAGTGGCTAACTATGACAGTACCCCCCCTCTAATGGGCGCCTCCTGGCAACCCTCCCGGAGCCTTCTGGGCGAGCCTGGTGGAACTCCCGAATAAGTTGTGGATCCAGGATATGGGAACGGGGAACCCAGGACCGCTCCTCGGGGCCATAACCCTCCCAGTCCACCAGATACTGGAACCCCCTACCTCGCCGGCGAACATCCAACAACCGCCGGACTGTGTACGCAGGATGATCCTCAATGACCCGGGTGGGTGGCGTGGGAACGGCTGGAGGGCACAGATGACTGACAGCTACAGGTTTGAGTTGAGACACATGAAAAGTGGGGTGGATCTTCATGGATCGAGGTAACCAGAGTCTAACAGCGGAGGGGTTAATGACCTGCTCGATGATGAAGGGTCCAATGTAGCGGAGAGATAGTTTCTTGGACTCCGTGTGTAAAGGAATATTTTTGGAAGATAGCCAAACCTTCTGACCTGGCTCATATGTGGGTGCTGGGGTCCGTCGTCGGTCAGCGATCCGTCGATTCCGTTCCCCCGACCGACACAGTGCAGCTCGGGTCTCTCTCCAAATCTTGTGGCAGCGGCGAAGATGATGTTGAATGGACGGAACAGCCAACTCCCTCTCCTGGGACGGGAACAGGGGGGGCTGATAACCTAGAGATGCCTCGAAAGGAGAGAGACCAGAGGCAGAACTGGTTAGAGAGTTGTGAGCGTATTCTATCCAGGCGAGGTGGGAGCTCCAGGTCGACGGGTTGGTGGCAACCACGCAACGCAAGGCGGCCTCAAGGTCTTGGTTGGCCCTCTCGGTCTGACCGTTGGTTTGAGGATGGAACCCCGAGGAGAGACTGGCCGTAGCCCCCAGCGCCTGACAGAAAGCCTTCCATACTTGGGATATGAATTGGGGCCCTCAGTCGGATACCATGTCCAGAGGTATACCATGGAGCCGAAAGACATGGTTTACCAGGAGGTCGGCCGTCTCCCGAGCTGAAGGAAGTTTGGAGAGAGCTATGAAGTGAGCTGCTTTGGAAAAGCGGTCCACAATGGTGAGGATGGTGGTATTACCATGGGAATGAGGAAGACCGGTGATGAAATCCAGGGCGATGTGTGACCATGGCCGACCGGGAATGGGAAGAGGACGGAGCAATCCGGCTGGTGGTCTATGGGAGGCCTTACCTCGGGCACAGATGCAACAAGCTGCGACAAAAGCCCGGGTGTCCGCCTCCATGGTAGTCCACCAGAAGTATCTCCTTAACAGGGAGAGAGTGCGGGTGGTTCCAGGATGACAGGCGAAGCGTGAGTTGTGCCCCCACTGAAGTACCTGGGAGCGGGCTGAGTCCGGGACGAACAGACGATTGGGAGGCCCGTTCCCGGGATCAGGTTGATCACGCTGAGCTGCTTTCACGATGGACTCTATCTCCCAAGTGACGACGGCCACCACACAAGTTGACGGGAGAATGGTCTCTGGTACTGAGGAGCTCTCAAGGGTGTAATGTTGCCGGGAGAGGGCGTCCGGCTTGATGTTTTTTGATCCTGGACGGTAGGTAAGGGTAAACTTGAAACGGCCAAAAAACAGGGCCCAACGTGCCTGGCGAGAGTTTAACCTTTTAGCGGTCTGTATATACTCTAGATTCCTATGATCAGTCCATACAATAAAAGGCTGCTCCGCTCCCTCCAACCAGTGTCGCCACTCCTCCAGGGCTAGCTTGACGGCGAGGAGTTCTCTGTTTCCGACGTCATAATTCCGTTCGGCTGGAGAAAGTCGTCGAGAAAAGAAAGCACATGGATGCAGTTTCTGGTCAGAGAGAGAGCGTTGTGAGAGAACCGCTCCGACGCCAATGTCCGAGGCGTCCACCTCGACCGTGAACTGTCGGGAGGGATCAGGTTGGATGAGGATAGGGGCTGACGTGAAGAGAACCTTTAATTGGTTCCAGGCGACCTCTGCCTCCCGGGTCCATGCGAACGGGATCTTAGAAGAGGTCAGTCTGGTCAATGGCGCTGCTACCCGGCTATAGTCCCGGATGAAACGCCGGTAGAAGTTGGCAAATCCCAAGAACCGCTGTAACTGTTTTCGGGTGGTAGGTACTGGCCACTCTGCCACTGCTTGGGTCTTGGCTGGGTCGGTCCTCATCTGTCCACTCTCTAGAATGTACCCAAGGAAACCAACTGACTGCACATGAAACTCACATTTCTCCGCCTTGACAAATAACCTATTCTCCAGAAGTCGTTGCAGGACTTGTCGAACGTGGAGGACGTGGCTGGACTGATCCGGGGAGAATATGAGTATGTCATCCAGGTAGACGAAGATGAACTGATTAAGGAAATCCCGCAGCACATCGTTCACCAGAGCCTGGAAAAACGCTGGGGCGTTGGTGAGCCCGAACGGCATCACTAAATACTCAAAGTGACCCAGAGGGGTGTTGAACGCCGTCTTCCACTCATCCCCCTCCCTGATGCGCACCAGGTGATAAGCGTTCCGGAGGTCCAGTTTGGAAAACACCTTGGCCCCCTGAAGAGGCTCGAACGCAGAGTTGATTAGTGGCAGTGGGTACTTATTCTTTACGGTTATTTGATTTAGCCCACGGTAATCGATGCAGGGGCGTAGTGTCCCGTCCTTCTTAGTCACAAAGAAGAACCCTGCCCCAGCTGCCGAAGAGGATGCCCGAATGAGACCCGCACGAAGTGAATCCCCGATGTATCTCTCCATGGCCTCCCTCTCTGGTCGTGACAGATTATACAGACGGGTAGCTGGCAGTGGAGCCCCGGGAAGAAGATCGATGGCGCAGTCATATGGACGATGCGGTGGTAAGGACAAGGCTAGATCCTTGCTAAAGACTTCGCCGAAGTCGTGGTACTCGGGAGGAACTAGAGACAAGTCCGGCGGATCCAATTTGGTCGAAGAGGGGCTGCTCCCTGGTGGTGATCGAGCAGATTGCAAGCAAGAAGCATGACAGAATGGACTCCAACTACCTATTCTCCCCTTGGCCCAGTCGATAAGGGGATTATGGAGATGCAACCAGGGAAAACCCAGAACCAATGGTGTGTTGGGGGACGAGATTAGCTGAAATTGGATCCTTTCCCTATGGTTTCCCGAGAGCACCAGGGATATCGGAACGGTACGGTGAGTGACGCGAGCCAGAACCTTGCCATCCAGAGCCTCAGCGTTACGTGGGCTCTCCAACGGTTCTGTGAGGAGACCAGCCTCTCTGGCCAAACCCGCGTCCAGGAAGTTACCCTCGGCACCGGAGTCTATAAGAGCTTGTAAGGGAAGAGACCCACCTTGGAAGTAGAGAGTGGCGGGGAACTGCAATCTGGGTGGACCTGGGTTACGGGGGTTGTCGTGGTTCACCAGAACCCCCACTGCGACCGGTGAGCCTACTCTTTTGGCCTCCGGAGGCACTTGTCCCGGAAGTGCCCCTTGTCGCCGCAGTAAAGGCACTCCCCCGCGGTAAGTCGGCGACGGCGCTCTTCTGGCGTCAAGTGGGTCCGGCCTAGTTGCATCGGTTCTCCCTCTGCGTCGATTGAGGTTGGCAAGGGCTTAGGAGCGGGAGCTGGGCTCGGCAAGCTGGAACGGGGATGGATGGTTGTGGCCACATGGCGAGATGGAAGAGGATGTAGACTGATGGAACGCTCCAGCGACCGCTCGCGCATGCGATTGTCCATCCGGATGCAAAGTGTCACCAACGCGTCCAGCGCCGTGGGCTCCTCACGGGCAGCCAGCTCATCTTTAAGAGTGTCATTTAGACCAGCAATGAACGTGCTGATGAGTGCCTCCTCATTCCATCCTGAATCTGCGGCTAGGATGTGGAACTCCACCGCGTAATCCGCCACACTGCGGTTCCTCTGCCGGATCCGTAGCAACCGCTTACCCGCATTTCCGCCGTCATCAGGATGGTCAAAAACCCTTCTCATCCTCTCCAGAAACTCCACTAAAGACAACGAAGAGAGAGGTTGACGGGCATGAGTAGCTTCCGCCCAGGTTAATGCCTTGTCCCGTAACAAACCCACTATGTAATTTATTTTAGATTGATCGGAGGAGAAAGTGACCGGGCGCTGGCTGAACACCAAAGAGCACTGCAGCAGGAAACCCCGACACTTTGTGACGTCACCGGAGAAAGGAACGGGATCGGCGGTGTGGGATTCCCGGAAGGGAGGAGTAGGGGGCGTCACCGGAGACTCCGCTGGTGGCGCGTGCGACGCTGACGGAGTCGAGGTTGTAGCGGAGAGTTGGATGGCGAGTCTGGACACCTGCTGAGTCAACTGCGTGAGCTGGGTCAACATGGCCTGATTGCTGTCGGCGAGGGTACGGATCATCTGCTCATGTTGTCCCAGAAGAATCCCTTGGCCTGTTATCGCCTGGTGGAGGGGAACTTCCTCCGGGAGAGTGCCTGCTGGGTCCATGCTGGCCAGATCGTTCTGTTATGTGGAACGAACTTGGCACCCAAAAGCAGGACACACGGACAGAGCTGATCAAGGTCTGAACAGTTTTATTGTGTGGAAAGATCAGGAGATCGCGGCGTGTCTGGTGAAGTGCGTTGTAGCACGGAGAGTTCGACCGGACTGGACGGAGGCTGGAGAGTGGCGCGTTGAGCGGAGACCAGGGAAGCGGGTTCTGGACTGGCTGGCGTGGTTGAAGGCTGGGCTGATCGGGTGAAGACACGCTGAGACTGAGACTAGAGTCCGATGGCCGTGGCACAGGGAAGTGATCACCGGCAGCACAGAGGTCTACAACGCAGACAGACAATGTTACCATAAGGTAAGTACAGACAAACTTCAAAAGGTATCTTACTTGAGCCGTTACGTATAGCGCGTACTGGGTACGAAGACGATCTGGCGCTGGAAGTGTGGATGAGCCCGGTAGATAACTGTGGTGGTTGATGATGATGATGATGATCAGGTGTGCCAGTAATCAATAGCAGCCGGGAGATCTGGAAACCAGCCCAGAACCCAGACACACACACACACACACACACACACAAGACGGACAGGGGACCGCCAGGAAACACAGGGGAAGGCAGATACAGAAGAGGACAAAGGGATCGGGGGCATAGTGGCTAACTATGACAGAAACTGATTTTAGAGGGAAAGCATTCACCGCTTACTGATATGGCAGCCGATATAGTGAATTTTTGAGCTGTTAAGTTAAATATTCTTTATCGTTAAATAGTTTAACATATACATTGTCAACCAATTCTAGAAATGAACACTGAGAAAATAAATAAATAAAATTAATTGCAAACATCAATACTGTATGTTCAGTATCAGTCAATTGCTGAAGTAGCAGAAAATGCCATGGAAATACTCAAGTAAAGTACAAGTACCTCTAAATTGTACTGAAGTACAGTACTACCAAATGTACTTAGTTACATTCCACCACTGCTCTCTACTAAACCACATATTCTCTTAACTTACTCTATCAAGCTCTGAGATTCATGCTACAGCTTTGTTCTGATTCTGAACCATTATTTCAAAGGATTGAACTACTATCAGAAACTCTGTAGCAATATTTGGCTGTTAATGTAATGGTTACAAACATTAACTCACGGTTTGCTGCCGAGTCAGGAGATAAGCAGCGCCTCTGCTATAAACATTCAATGTTTCCGCTTAAAAATCGGCTTCTGACGTTATTTATTTACTTTCCAGCATCTCACCAACAAGGTAACAACAGACTCAAACCACCTCCGCACCGTCGTCTGCTGAGCTGCAGAATGATGAAGAGATGCTCTGACGCTAACCTTTCAGTCTGCTACTGACTGACAAACTATAGCTGGCTAGCTGCCTCGCTAACACAGCAAACAGTTGTGATGAGCATGAGTGACGTGATGGTTGTCAGGGACAGGGTTATATTACAGTAATATTGAAAGGGGAAAATTTGGGTTCATTATTTATTAACTTTGAAGCAATGTATTACACAAACTAGTTAGCAGCTTACCGTGAACTCACCGCTTGTGCTGCGCGGCGCTGAGAGTTCATAGTTTTAGTGACCTGGCTGTTACATTTCCTGACACCAGCTGTATTTTACTGGTATGATGTGAGTTCTTGAGAGTTGCCGCTTCTCTCTCATTTTATACTGCCTGCCACTGTAGTGACAGTGCACTCTGCTGGCTAAGCTTTGTAGTGACACTACTGCAATAGACCAATATTGGTCGGGCTCTACTCAACTGATGAATAAAAGAATATACTCGATGAGCACATATCTGTCAACAGAAGATCTTGGTACAGCATGTATGCATGGACACAGACATAACAAAAACTCAGTCACAATGGATAAAACCTAGTCTTATATCATCTAGGAGGGAGAAAGAAAAGCAATTTGGGTAACAAATGGGTAACATTAAGTCAATGTCAAAGTGTGTCTCGGCTCATTATTATCAAGGGAGCCTGGAAACTCTCCGAGGTCCATCTTATCTGTAGCTCTGGACATGCTGGCGCTTCCTAACATAAAACATACCTAATCTGAAGGGCACTGAGGCATCTCAGGTCAACAACATGTCAAGCTCAAAATTAGAAATTATTCTTACCCATAAATTTCTTCCACACCTGTTCAGCCTATCAAAACATTATGCAGGCCTTCAAAATTTAGTTTCAATCTTGCAAAACCTTTTTTATTAGATTTCAAGCTTTCAAACACAGAGTTGCAACCTTTCGAAGCTTTTTCTTTCAGTTTCAAAATACGACATGACCTCCAGTGGTGAAAAATTACTTTGGAGGAAATCCTCTCCCGGTGGATAAGGAGGCACCATTTTGTCAACACAGCTTGCTGGCCCTCTGGAGGGACAGACTTGACCTGGACAAGAAACATTTTTCTTTTCTTTAGAGCTGTACTAATCAATATTTTATATTAACAATAGATCAAATGAAATGTAATGTGAAAGCTGTTGCTCATAGTAATAAACCCACAGAGAACTGTCAACGACTCTGCATTTCTCCTCAGTTCTATGGAGCTTTTTATTTTTACCTCTTTTAGCTCATCGTTTTGGTTTCCAGTCAAAAATGTATTGTTCTGTCGCCAGAAATGCGATGAATGCTAATGTTGCTCCATGTCTACTGGATGTGTAAATAACCAAGTGTTTGATAACACTTTCACCATAAAGCCATAAGCAGTCAGTTAATGCAGCTTTAAAGGCATGAATTAAATTTCACACACTAGAATAGAATTTCACTAACAGCTGTTAGTTCTTGTATTTCTAAAAATACAGAACAAGTAAAAGTATTTGTAAAATATGAAATAGTAGGCTATAATGTTAAATGGACAGCATTTATATAGCCCCTTTCTAGTCGTCCGACCACTCAAAGTGCTTTACTTGTCAACATTCTCCCCATTCATACACTGATGGCAGAGGCTAGAAAGAAACTAATCAGTCACACACACTCACATGCCACAGCCTACCTCTAAGCCACAGCCACCCCTCCTATAATGTGTGTGTATAGTTTGGAGAAATGTAGTATAATCTGTGCTGACTGGAGTAATTGAGTAGCCCTCACATAAAGGCCTATATTTAGCACAGCTTTGAGCCATATGGATTTGTGTGTATTATCCTTTTGCCATAAGCTTATCATCTCCTCATCAATTGGCACCCTTCATACAGTATCTGCTTGGCAGCCGCAGTGCATCGTGGCAGGGAATATGCAGAGCCAATGTTAACAGCAAGACTCAGATATCCTGGCTTTTCCACAAAAACAGACATGTTCCAAAGGTTGAAAGTGCCTCTAGGTTTTGCCAGGTATGTTTTCAACTGTTTCACAGTCAGTTAAACCGAGTTTACTGGCAGATATTTCTTGTGCCTGCATGCCAGGGATTATGAGGCTGCACTGAGCTGATGTGGTATTCTAGGAAATTTTCACATGTATTTAGCTTGGTAGTAAAAAATATTGGTTATTGTGTTTGTACCAAATGAATGTTTAGTCTGCATGGACCTACCCCTGCATCCAGAGGTGTTGTATGTAGGCTCAGGCTGATATTGATTGTGCATTAAAGTTGTAAAGTAGATGATATTTTGTGAATATTCAGTAACTTTATTTTTCAATGTTTCTCACTTTTACTAAAACAGTGTGTAGAACTTATTGTATTGTATTAGATTGATGAATAAGAATGTGTGTTTGTTTGTCTTTTTGGAAAAGCCTCTGAAGCAGCATCATGTAACTCTAAACTCCACAGAAACCCAGATTGATTCAGTTCTTAACATTTAAGCACCTCTTTAAGGCAGGTGAGCAACACCACCTAGAAAATATAGTGGAAAGTAAACCTTATACCTTATATTGACATAAAACTGGATTTAAAATTTTGTAAGGCCCTGTCTGTGTGTCGACCCTGTCTGTGTGTGCGTTGACCCTGTCTGTGTGTTGACCCTGTCTGTGTGTTGGCCCTGTCTGTGTGTTGGCCCTGTCTGTGTGTGTGTTGGCCCTGTCTGTGTGTTGGCCCTGTCTGTGTGTGTGTTGGCCCTGTCTGTGTGTGTGTGTTGACCCTGTCTGTGTGTGTGTTGGCCCTGTCTGTGTGTTGGCCCTGTCTGTGTGTTGACCCTGTCTGTGTGTGTGTTGACCCTGTCTGTGTGTTGACCCTGTCTGTGTGTTGGCCCTGTCTGTGTGTTAGCCCTGTCTGTGTGTGTGTTGGCCCTGTCTGTGTGTGTGTTGGCCCTGTCTGTGTGTTGGCCCTGTCTGTGTGTGTGTTGGCCCTGTCTGTGTGTGTGTTGGCCCTGTCTGTGTGTGTGTGTTGACCCTGTCTGTGTGTTGGCCCTGTCTGTGTGTTGACCCTGTCTGTGTGTGTGTTGACCCTGTCTGTGTGTGTGTGTTGACCCTGTCTGTGTGTGTGTGTTGACCCTGTCTGTGTGTGTGTGTTGGCCCTGTCTGTGTGTGTGTCGGCCCTGTCTGTGTGTTGACCCTGTCTGTGTGGTGGGTGTTTCCCTGCCATTTGCCCAGCACTTGCTTTGCCAAGTCTATGGTAACTGTAAATAGACTGCACCTTTATAGCACTTTTCTACCTTAACAGACTAAGTGCTTTACAATTTGCCTCTCATTAACACACACTGTCACACAGCTTCTGTTGCCATAGTTACACCTATGGCGACAGAACTGCCATGCCAGGCGCTGGCCTGCCCATCGGGAGCAGTTTCTTGCTCAAGGTGGCAGAACAGTTTTTTTGCCTTTCTGCTTTCCTATCCTGTTAATAATCTCACGGCCTCTCAGAGTTGTCTTGTGCCCCCTTGGGGCTCCCAATCCCAAGGTTGGGAACCACTGCTCTAAGTAGTTGCATGGAATTATTTTATGAGATTATTAACTCCAGCAACTTGGAGAGGATTGCAAGGCTGAGCCAGATTTGGCATAACAAACATAATCAGCACCACTTACTACTTACTGCAAGGTTAACTTTGATCTTTTTTAATGTATAAAATAACTTGTTAATGGGGTGCACGGTGGCAGAGCGGCTACAGCTCCTGCCTCCCAATAAGGAGATCGTGGGTTCGTGGGTTCGATTCCCGGACCGGACCAACATCACACAATCTCTCTGGGTGGAGTCTGCATGTCCTCCCCGTGTTACCGTGGGTTCTCTCCGGGTTCTCCGGCTTCCTCCCACCGTCCAAAGACATGCATGTGTAGGTTAATTGATAACTCTAAATTGCCCGTATTGAATGAATGTGTGAGTGAATGGTTGTCTGTCCTTGTCTGTGTCTGTGTTCGCCCTGCGACGAGTTGGCCACTGTCCAGGGTGTGCCCTGCCTAAGGCCCGAAGTCACTGGGATAGGCTCCAGTCACCCGCGACCCCCTAACGGGGACCAAGCGGTAGAAAATGGATGGATGGATAACTTGTTAATGTATTCATCAAAATGATCAATGGACTGATTAACAATGAAAACTAATTGATAGTAAAACACAGACGCTCAGAGGCTTGAATGACAAATGACTAATGCTAATGGCTGTCAGCTGAGGATTAAATAGCTTTTTCTAAATGGAGAGCAGGGCACTTATGCATTAATGTGTTTAAAGGCTAAGCCCCTCCTACTCTGTTTTAATTCTCTGACTGAACCTTGTGAGTGTAGTGGGGTGGCAGAGGAAATATTTTATTCACAACTGTGGGCACAGTGTACGGTGTCCTTTATCTCTGTGCCTGGGGGTTTTATTTTTCTAAGTCAAGTCTAGATGTTAAATATTTAAAAATGTAAGTTTAGATAAAAACAATTGCCTGCAACAGTGTCCAATAAGCCCACCTAGATATAGTTTTACAAGCTCGTGAAATATTCCACATACGTACTGTAACTAAGGAAAGGATGAACAGTCTAATCAATAATTAACAGCAGTAATCTTCTGAATGGACAGGCTTTGCTCAGCTCCAGTCCAACAGGCAGAGAGAGAGGACAGGTAGGCGGGAAAGCGTGGGAGATAAGCCTGGCAAAAATCACTTCCAGCCTCAGTGCTTTCTGCAACATTTCTGGCGACTGTAGTTACGTAAGAGATTAAATGTGTGGATGAAGGTGGAGATGTTTGCAGCGGACAGTGTGGTCTGGAATTAGAGGCTGCCCGTGCAGGCGCTCCATCATGCGGCTGACGGCTGACGGCTGACGGGCTGGGAGCTCCGAGCGACCGAGCGACCGAGCGCCAGGACGGAGACGCGGGCTCCATGTCACAATGCCAACCTTTTCAGTCATGTTTAAAGGAGCTGTCATCATCAGCAGGTACGCTCGTGTAGCGTGTTGAGTGCATGTCGTGGTGACGCTTCTGTGAACTGGAGAGGGGCTCGTGCGACACAGGTAACCCGTCCTCCGGTGGACATGTGGACATGTGGACATGTGTCGGGGTTCGGAGCTGTAAGAGGAGCACGGTGAAAGCTGGCTCCCCGCTGCTGGTCGGTAACATTCCTCAGACCTGTCTGCCGGTTGTATCTGCTTCGCCTTCGCAATAATCATTTCTAAAAAAGTTCGTCTAACGGTGTGCGTTAACAGCGAGCGTCCTAATGATTAGTGATGGCTCAGGACTCACCTCTGGCTTCCTGTTATGTCACTCATCGTTCAGCAGCTTCCATTGTTCAGTTTGATGGCGAACCTGTGAAGTTTTCCGGATTTCAGATTGTGCCTCTACATGTTTTATTTCAATCCTTAGTAGCACCAGAAAATGTGTAAAGCTGGCTGTATCAGCACAAAATAGCATGCGTGTTATAAATGATGGCCAGGCTTCATCAGGGCTGCAGCTAATGATTATTTTCATTATCAATTAACCATGGCCTTTATTTTCTCCATTAATCATTTGGTCTATAAAACAAATGTCAAATTTCCAGGAGTCATGGTGATGCCATGTCTTTTGTCTGAGCAACAATCCAAAAGACATAATAAAAGACAAGCAGCTAGTTCCCACATTTGAGAAGCTGGAACCATCAAATGTTTGGCAGTTTTGCTTGACAATTGACTGAAAACATATTGATGTTGTATGAAAAAATAATTATGCTTATGCTGAGCCAGAGCCAACCAGCTGCCTGGGACACATGATTTCAACGTATATGGTATGATTACCTAATGGTCAACATTTCTCAATGAAATCTATAAAAAACTTGATTCAGTCATTCTTTGTGTGCCACAGAATTTCTATTGTCGTTTTGTGAAATACACTATGTTCCCTAATGGAGGCATTTGGAATGCTGAGCCCATGACAATATTCTAGGCCAGCACATAACAGTGTAACAATGATAACCCACTACAACTTGTAACTGGAACGTTAGGCCGAGCCAGAACCCAACTTTTAAAAAAGAATTAGGGAGGAAGTCTTGGCTCATCTTTGTGTTTACCACTCATCCTGAAGACAGCGGGAGGTGTCCTCAGAGAGGACTCGCACCGCTGGATGAGGGGCAGAGAGTCTCACATTTGGCAAAGGAAATCTTTATTGTGCTTCATAATAGTGTACATATTTAGCTCTGAAAAAGTTATGCGACTCAAACAGCAAGACTCATGTTCAGTACAGTAAGAGAGATTCCCCCAGTTTTACTGGCTGTGCCTCAGTTCATCTCGGAACCTCTTTTTATAAATCAATCGTCAGTGAATCTGATATTTGACCAGGACATTTAGACTGTATTGTGGCGGTGTAGAGCAGGGTTTGGATGCTCTACCTCACGAGGATGACATTCATGTCTCCAGCACAGGAGTGATGTGATCTATGCAGTGTACGTCTGCTGACTGGCCCTAGTTGTAGTGTTGATGGTGGTGTTAATGACCTGTAACAGGAGAACGAGATGTCTGAAGATGATGTAAACAATGCAGTTTAAAAAAAAAGGTTTTCCATAAGCTTTTTTCCAGTGGCAAACGCATAAAACCTGGTTTTTAGGCCTTCAAAATACATGCAATGTATTTAATTTAAAAGATGTAAACAAAATCATGAAAAGTTCATTCTTGACCTTTCAAACTGTAACAAAAAATACTGCACTCAAGACCCACTTGCCAGCTTTTATCTGGAGCTTTCATCTGCATCTCACAGTCTTCATCAGCGAGGAGATTGCTCTACTGTCATGGAGGTGACTCAGTTTTGATTATCGTATAACCAAAGTATGAAACTTCGGTCACGAGACCCCCCCTCGCCCACCTGTTATGAAGCGACCGATGAAGCCTGTGAATGTGCAGTAAAAAGCTAGTTGGAGCACCTTGAGTTAAGATTTTAGACTGTGCTTTCAGTCATGAGCGTTGTCATTTGAAGCTCAGTGTGCCCACAGTTTGCCTCATTGTTTCACTGACAGCAGTGGGAGTGTCAGGTTGCTACTGATGAGCCCTCTGCAGCTGAAATATTCATAATCCTCCTTGTCGTTCGGGTGGCAACCAGACAGGGAACTGTAAGTTCCATTGCTGAGAAGACATTGTTCCATTTCCGAATGGCAGATAAGTGCGCACTGGTTGATCTCGTTAATCTCCAGTATTTTGCACCATCTTTGGTAGTGTACAGTCTGAGCAAATAGATGTTCTTTAATTGCTGCTTGAGCCAATGTTAGATGGATTAGGAAAGAGGGAAATTGGGCAAAGCCACAGTGGGCAGTTCTTGTGCAGCACCGTCACGTAAGACTACAGTAATTTCTGTTTCTCCACTCCCCCACCTCTCCCTCTCTGCAGCTCACTCTAAACCACACTCACCTCCACACTCCTCTGCTAGAGATTACCCACAGTACAGTGTGTGAGCACTGACCAAGATGCTTTTTAGTGACTTAACTTTGTTGTTTTATTCCAGCTCACTCAACTGTTGCTGATTCCCTGTGGCTTAGTTTATATACCTGTATCCAAAGAACCAAAGCAGAAAGGGTCACCTGACATAATTAACATCTGCAGTTCAAAGTCATCATTTATCAGACCAATATCAATGTTCAGTTCAAATCTAAATATCTTCCAGTATCTTAAAGTGCAAATCTGCAAACTGTCCCTAAAATTAACTAGTTATTTAGAGCCACAGCTATGAAAAATGACTATTGCAATGCTACTTAACCGTGTAAAGAATTTAAATGTACATATCTATAAATCAGTTTGAATTATTAAATTAAGGGGAATTTTATGTGCATCCAGGGTTTAAAACCTTACACTAAGAAAAAGGAAGATAAGAAAATGGGGACAACCTCAAAACCTACAAGACATAAAGAATGATCACCACAACTATGAGACAATAAAAACACAGTAAATGACATCATATTGATGGGCCTTCAGTAATTTTGTCCTCTTGCATGCACGATGTAGCATCAGCCTGAAGACTACAGCTCAGACTGTGCAGAGGATGTCAGGACCTCATAAGTCTTCCTGTGCGACAGAACAGGGCGCTTGTCATCGCCTTCCAAAACACTTCCAAAACCATCTGGTGCCCCTCTGAGCAGGGCGACATTGTGTGTCAGTGCTTGCCAAAATTGTTACAGATCAGATGACCCACTGAAAATAAGATTAATAAGAGTTTTTCTATAGTTTAATGATTTCATATTTGATTTAATATTATAAATTAACAATAGATCAAATGACGTGAATGTGAAAGGTGTCGTCATAGTGACGAACCCATAGATGATCACCAGCTCTTTTCCATCCTGCAGACATCTCTCTCACCACCACCACTGCTCAGCAAACAGCACACCGTCACAGGCAGACTAGCTGTGAACATGTTGCAGCGTTCAGCAGCTGAAGAGCCAGATATCTTTCTGGACACAAACGCAACTTCATATGAATAACAATGTTGTTCTGTGTATGCTGTTGAAAACGCAGTTAAAAGTACTTGGTTAAGGGAAAAAACGAGGTCATGGTTAAAAGAAACCAACCTTGACTGTTGATAGGAGACTGTGGTTCACATCCCATCTCCAGTCAACAGTCAAGGTTGGACACCCAACCATTCACCCTCCTCCTACCGAATCCTTTTTAAAGGTCACATAACAACGGCATGCATCTTCCATCTTTTCTCCTCCGAGCCAATAGTATTTATTCACACAACCACAAGAAAAACAAATATAGGCCATTTTCAGTGTTTGATCAGATTTTCAAAGCTGTCATTTTTCTTGTGAGGACAGACTCTCAGGACAGTCTTTGACAGTCTTTCATATAAATAGTAGGAGGCAAGGGAGACAGCAACCTTGCTCTGTGTCCCATCGTCGTCCTCCTCTTTGTTGGCTGGAGCAAAGGGCCTTATGGATCTACCTCTTTTCAACAAGTCCTCATACCTGGATCACAAAATAGGTTTGTTTGTCAATTTTGATGATCTTGTAGCTTGAGGTTAAAGGGGAACTCCACTGTGTTTCCAGGCGTTGGGGAGCTCTACTGCATATGTGAAAAAAGTTGTATAAAGCCACATGAGTCCCTCCTGTGAAGCTGCTGGCTGTGAGGACAGCGATATAACAGCTGGTTCTTTTCTCATCTAACGCTGTGAATGAAGGGTTTATTTCAGCCGATTGTTGTAACAGTGGAAAGACTAACAAAGACGGTTTTGGTGAGTTTTATTTTGTTTCTGTCCAGTTTGAATGAAGTGTGTTTAACACGAGGTAAAATTATTGTTTTTTTCAATGGAGTCTGGTAGCTAGCGAGAGCGATATAACGTCTGTTTCTGGTTAACCAAAAAGATCTTACTGTTTGGAGTCTGGTGTGCCGTAGCACCCGTTTGTTTTGGTCTGAGATGCTGGAGCTCTAGTGCGACATCTAGTGGCAGTGAATGTCGCTTACAGCTCCTTTTTAAGGTGTGAAGAGAGAAATGAGCTTACCAGACCTCTGTAGCCCGCTCCTCATCTCTGCTGCAGGCTAGAGGCTAGCATACTACAAGCATAACACAGCTGAATCTCCAACCCAACTGTCAGGTGTTGAGTTGCACTGTGGGTAATGTAGGCGACTGGTTTTGACAAGGAAGAACAATGCAGAGAATTTAAAAAAAAAAAAGAAGAAAAAACATTAAATCTCTGCTTCTGCTGCATCGAATTTGATTGCTATTTTTAAACTGTCCATCGTGGATCCAACAATGTTATGGGAGTGCAATACTAAATCTGTTCAGCACTCGATTCAGTGTAGGCAACTTAAACTACTTGGCAAAGGTTAGGGCAAGATCCTTCACCTGTTGGGCAAAACGTTTGTATGCCCATCCATCCATGCTGGTAACAGATGCTGTATGAACAAACGACCAATGCCTTTTGTTTTTTATGAGAGGACAGAATCTTCATTAGATTTTTGTACAGAAAAAAGCTCAGCAGCTTATTGTTGCCAGTTGTTCCGCAGGAAGATAGTGTTGGTTTCGTTTGCATCTTTTCATCTTGAATACTTTGACTTGGTTTTGCATTGAGATTCTGTTATCTTAACTTATTACCTGGAAGCTTTGCAGGGGATAGCGTCTGTTTTTTTTCATCTTCTCTGTTTGGGGTAAATGGAGAGGTAGTAGTAATCAAACTGGGGTTATAACATTAACATTAATTGTGACAGGGTGAGGCAGTGCTTATATATCAGCTTTGTGTACATACATGAAATATTCATCAGTATGCCTACAGACAAGATGTATTCATTCATATTCAGACATTGTATACTACCATAATTAAATTAGCTCCATATAGGAACTAGTAGTTTGGACACCACGTTAATCAATACAACTTTTTTGCTCTATTGATCTGTACCGTATATCACTGAATACAAGTATATGACAGCATATCAGTGCCAAAATCCGATGTAGAGTAGCCGCGCATGCATACTATTATTGCGAGCACTTTTACAGCATTCGTGCGCAGTATTGTAGCCTGTGAAGAGAAAACCATGCTTTGAGCGCCGAAGGAGCGCGTGACTGTTATTCCCAAGTGCACAACTACTATCGTTGCTCTCCCACTCGCAAAACTTTCATCTGCTCACTTGCGAGCGTTTTTTCTTTTTGGCAGTAAGTGGGTGGACCCAGTCACCATTGTATCCCTAAATATAATTGGTTGCAGTCCTCGTCTTTTATGATTGGCCGTTATAACTGAAAAGGGATATCAAAGCGGGAGATCCAGGACGAAGCATGGCCGACCACAAGGAGGTATAAAACGCATAATATTCAGTGCATAATTGGTGTAACATAGCTTATCATTTCCTAGCAGACCTGGGTAAACATGACAGATAGCTAGCTAGCATGTCTTTTCATTGTGATTGTGAAAGTCAATCTACTATATTGTGTATATGTCTGTATAACAGGCAGTTATAATAATGTTAATGTTAATGTTACAGTGTTACAAAAATCTTGTTGCCTTGTCCAGAAGTGCCTTGGCTAATGAAGCTGAGCCATCTTCTCAGAACTGTAAGAATGCTGTGAAACTATGTGAGATGACTTGTCAGTGTGTGTCATTCCCATAAGCTACATATTTCTGTGCAGCCATTTAAAACAATAAAACATAACGTCAACATGGCAGAAGAACGCTGATATGTTTCAATGACACCTTTACAGACCGTATTATTTTCAGGCCTTGTGACTGTAGATAATGTTTCAAGATATACTTACTATCATCTCTATGTTTTGCTCAGTATACTTCGCGCCTAGGCTTTTATAGACAGTTTTGAGTTGTTTCACAGATGAAGTACAGGTTCAGGGAGAGCAGGTGGCAGTAGGCAACAGACTGCCTGCTACACAGGGACAGCAGCAGTCTGCCCTTGGCAACAGGGAGCGGGCTGGAACAAGGCAGCGTCAGGTAGCCCAGGGGCCGCAGCAGCACAGGACCCCTGGATGTCCTCATACAGCAGGAAATACAGTGGAGCACATGGCCAGGTTTTCTTTGTAGGAAATGAAGTTTGTTCTCATGATCAGTATGAGGAAACATCCTTTTCATCCTGAACTGAATAGTCATTGTGATAACTCTTCAATCAGCTACAAATCAGGGTCTTCTTGAATTGGAACAAAAGCCATATATATATATATATATATATATATATATAAACTTCGTCCTTCACCCTGCGCGGGTGGTCTCATCATTCGAGCTTGGGTTCTCTACCAGAGGCCTGGGAGCTTGAGGGTTCTGCGCAGTATCTTTGCTGTTCCTAGTACTGCACTTTTCTGGACCGAGATGTCTGGTGTTCTTCCAGGGATCTGCTGTAGCCACTCCTCCAGTTTGGGGGTCACTGCCCCGAGTGCTCCGATGACAACGGGCACCACTGTCGCCTTCACCTTCCAAGCCTTCTCCAGCTCTTCTGAGCCCTTGGTATTTCTCTAGTTTCTCATGTTACTTTTTCCTGATGTTGCCATCACTTGGTATTGCCACGTCAACCAGAACGGCTTTCCTCTGCTGTTTGTCCACCACCACGATGTCTGGTTGATTCGCCATTACCATTTTGTCATTCTGAACCTGGAAGTCCCACAGGATTGTCGTTCTCTACCACTTTTGGAGGTGTTTCCCACTTTGACCTCGGGGTTTCCAGTCCATACTCCGTGCAGATGTTCCTGTACACTATGCCAGCATCTTACACCCTGCACTGGATTGTCTCAGGGGCCTCTTTGCACAGCCTACACCTTGGGTCTTGTCTGGTATGGTAGATCTGGGCCTCTATTACTCTGGTGCTCAGGGCCTGCTCCTGTGCAGCCATGATGAGTGCCTCTGTGCTGTCCTTCAGTCCAGCCCGCTCTAGTCATTGGTAGGATTTCTTGATATCAGCCACTTCAGTTATGTTCCGGTGGTACATCCCATGTAGGGTTTTGTCCTCCCATGATGGTCCTTCCTCCAGCACCTCTTCCCTCTTCGTCACCATTCGACTGCACTTCTCAAGCCCGAATGACATCCCAATGTCAGAGCTGTAGATCCTGGTGGTGTGGATCAGTGAGTCGATGTCCCGCTCTCTCTTAGCATATAGCTTGATGTCATCCATGTAGAGGAGGTGACTGATGGTGGCCCCATTCCTGAGTCGGTATCCATAGCCAGTCTTGTTGATTATTTGGCTGAGGGGGTTCAGACCTATGCAGAACAGCAGTGGGGACAGAGCATCTCCTTGGTATATGCCACATTTGATGGATACTTGTGCAAGTGGCTTGCCATTGGCCTCAAGGGTGGTTTTCCACAGCCTCATCGAGTTTGCAATGGAGTCTCTTAGAGTCCTGTTGATGTTGTACATCTCCAAGCATTCAGTGATCCATGTGTGTGGCATTGAGTCATATGCTTTCTTGTAATCAATCCAGGCAGTGCACAGGTTGGTGTGTCGGGTTCTGCAGTCTTGGGTGACTGTTCTGTCAACCAGGAGTTGGTATTTGGCTCCTCTGGGTCCTTTGCCGATGCCCTTCTGTGCTTTGCTCATGTGTCCACTTATCTTAGCCGCGATAATGCCTGACATGAGCTTCCATGTTGTGGAGAGACAGGTTATTGGCTGATAGTTGGATGGGACTGTACCCTTTTGCAGGATCCTTCAGGATCAGGATTGTACACTCTTTGGTAAGCCATTGATGGTGCGCCCCATCTCTTAGCAGCTGGTTCATTTGTGCTGCTAGGCGCTCGTGGAGTGCAGTGAGCTTCTTTAGCCAGTAGGTGTGGATCCTGTCAGGGCCCGGTGCTGTCCAGTTTTTCATACCTGAGACTCTTTCTTGGATGTCTGCCGCTGTGATGGTGACTGGATTCTGTTCAGGGAGGTTGCTATGGTCCTCTCTCAGAGCCACCAGCCACTGTGCATCGCTGTTGTGTGATGCCTCCCTCTCCCATATACTTTTCCAGTACTGTTCAGTTTCCAGCCTTGGTGGGTCTGCTCTGCTGTTATTACCCTGCCATTGAGCGTACACTTTCGCAGGTTGAGTTGCGAACAGCCGGTTTATTCTTCTGGCTTCATTATCTCTCGTGTACCTCTTTAGGCGGCTGGCCAAGGCTTGGAGCCTTTGTTTGTCAGTTTCAAGTGCTTCAGGTATGGGCATCTGGTTGTATTTCCTGGGTACTTGCTTTCTCATTGCACCTCTCTCGGCCTCTGTCAGTTGGCTCACTTCTCTCCGTGCCTCCTTGATTTTTGCCTCCTGTTTCCATGGCGGGTACTGTTTCTCATGGCTCAGGTTGCTCTTATAGCCTAGCATCTCAAGGATCACTGCTGCTGAGGCGTATATCAGCTCATTGGTTTCAGTGACAGTTGTGGTAGGGATTGCACTCAATGCTGCATTCACATCTTCTAGGAGACTTTCTGATGGTACTTCACTTAGCCGTTGTAATTGGCGTCGGGGTTGCCTTGCATTCCTTGCCATGATCTTATCTTTCAGGTCAGTCGCTGCCTCGTTCAGGGTGATTGCACTTGTTGGGGCTTCGTACCCAATCTCCAGTTGGGGAGCTGCCGTTGGCTCCCGTCTGACCTGATGTCCTGGCTCCCCCTTGCCGTAGCATTTGTGTTGTATCTCGTCAATCTCAAGTTGTGATAGCAGTTGCTGCTTGTGGATGTTGGAACACTGAGCTACTAGTTGCTTCGCTGTAAGCCTTGATTGTGGGTTTCGAAGTAACCATTCATCCCACATCCTTTGCATGTAACCCCTCTGACTAGGGTTACTGGAGTAGTAGCATTCTAACAGAGCCTTGTTATCGCATCTCGCCCATCTCCGTCTTGTTCCAGTAGCCCATTTATCATCTCGGTGCTCTGGTTCCCCAACACCTGACGCAGACCTTGTTTGGCCGGGCGACGTCTGAGCCGGCATCTCATATATTTCATTGTCACTCATCATCATCATGAGGTAGGCAGCAGCATGAAGGGTCTTTCCTAAGGACCCACACTGGATGATGGGTCATTGCTCATTGCGCCCCGAGGGGGATTCGAACCTAGGGCAGGTTTGTATTTTTGGTATTTATGCCTAAACTCTCCAAACACACACTCTGTTTTACGTTTGTCTTTACAGGTGCATTTGTGAGAAGTGACCTACAGAGCCCAGTGAAGTAGAAAGCATTTGTTGTGTGGAGATACAGAGGTAGCGTGTTAGCATGTGCATGTAGCACAGTATTTAATGTAAACACAGCAATTACCAGGATGTGGGGGTGGAAAGTACGATATGAAACAACAGACGTTGATGTGAAACATCACTCAAGCAATTATTTCTGGTGAAAGGCAACTGAAGACCCACTAAAGTAATCATTAGTATAGTAAATACTGTAGCCACTGTCCCCGTGTGATATCCTGACTACACATTTGTTTCGTCAGACCAGTGAATTATGTACTTATGTACTTGAAAAACTAAGTAACCAAAGTACCTGCAGCTGCTGTTAGGACTGTGTCCATGTTTTACAGTAACTTTGTCTGACAAGCAAAAACTTCTCAAGTGGAAAGATCAATTATTTCCATATTTATGTTTTAAAATGTTTGTCAAAGCTGCAGATCTATTTGATATTCTTGCAAAATACTGTAGAGAATATTGTATAACTTGTATTGTGATCTGTCAACACAGTAATAAAGTTTGACTGTGAAACAGAAATGTCTTGTGTAGCTTACAGTCAATATTTACTACCTGTAGTAAAGGATTACTAGCAAAACTTTTATGTAGACTGTCCAGATCATGTCCTCCATCAAGGTAAAGGGTTACTCAAGTATCAGCTGGCATTGGTGCTCTCAGGTTGTCATCCTGACGTGTCCTGTGGATACAGAGACTTCCTGATGCTGCTGCTGCGGCCTTTGCTTGACTGAAGCACGACACCTGTCCAGCAATAACTTCCTCCTCTGATGGTTTCTCAGACTGTGAGGAGAGTCTGGTGGGTTCATGAACACCTCATCAAACACAAGCTTCATCAGGTCACTCTAATGATCGGTAAAACATGGCAGATTCAGTAAGATAAATACATAGCATTATTACAGTAGAAGTACAGCTACTAACGGCTGCAACAGCTCATTGTAGGTCAAAGTAGTCCTAACACATCAGGCTACAAACCTGCACTCCTGATGTGAGGCCGGAGAGTCCAACAGAGTGTGTCTGTGGTGGGTCGGTCTGGCATACCTTGTTGCAGTTACTGTAGTGATTTATTGACCTGTATTCAGGAAACAGTTGGAGGTAACACCAACTTCATCTCAAATGTGTAGTTATGGGCCAAAATAAGGAGGTTGTGCCCCCAGCCATTGCAAAACTGTTCATGAGCTTCGAGGGATTTGTAAAATTTAAACTTGTGCAAAATGTATGCACGCAGTCCAGAAACGAGATAGTTTCAGAATCAGAAATCCTTTATTGATCCCTGAGGAGAAACTCTTTTGTTTCAGCAGCTCACTGTCACGTCAGTGAATAGAAGTACTAAGCAAAAGATATAATACACTATAATATGGGTCAGATAAATTAAGTACCAAGTGAGTATAAGTATAAAATTAGAATAAGTGTGAAGTACAAAGTGGGTTTACCGGTTGATGATAATAATACGGTATAAAGTAATAGTGCATGAACTGTCAAGTGTTTGCAATGTAGGGTCCCTTTTCCTTCTCTTTTCCCTTCTCCATCTCTTCCCTTCTCAACTTTTTAGCCAAATAAAACAAAAGGTAAGCAGGTAACCACCGTAGCAGGCACAGGTAACAGAGCCAGCGCGTTCCTCACAAAATGGCGCCCCCGTCCCAGCATGCGATACGGCCTGATGTACCTTCACATTCCCAAAAGACGAGGACTGTAACCAATTATATTGAGGGATACAATGGAGACTGGCTCTGCCCACTTTCTGCCAAAAAGAAAAAACAGTTGTGAGCGAGCAAGTGAAAGTTTTGCGAGCCGGAGAGCAAAAGTAGCTGTGCGCTCGGGGATAACAGTCACGCGCTCCTTTGGATGCAGAGATATTCTGCGCACGAGTGCTGTGAAAGTGCTCGCAAAAATAATATGCTGAACAGCGCGGCTGTTTGAGTTGCATGTGCGGCTCCTCTACATCAGTGCGTGTGGATCTCATTTGCGCTCGCCGATTTTGGCACTGATATGCTGTCATATACTCGTATTCATTTATGTATGGAACAGATCAATAGTGCAAAAAGTTGTATTGATAACATGGTGTCCAAACTGGATTTCATTTGCTCTCGTTTCTTTTGGCACGTCATATGAGTAAAACACCAGTCAATATTTGAACAAAACCTTTTTTTGTGTATATTTACTTTAAAGAACAAACAGTCTCGATATTCCACAGACAGGATCAGTATCCATAGGAACACAGACATACATTTGATTTGTGTGAAACACGACACATTGAAAATATTCCACACATTGTATATTACAAGGAGGTAAATACTAGCTCAATACTGGCACAGACAAACTCCTTATGATCCAGAGTCTTCCAAGAGTAAATCAAAAAATTCCAGCCAAGATTCTGTATCCTCTTCAGTCAGTGAAAGATTTGCAGTTGAGCATATTGTCAGATTTGCTAAATGAACGTATGCAGGCGTGAGAACTGTCAAAAAGAAGAGTGCCATTGCCTTTTCTGTTAAGACAATTTTAAAGATAGATGCTTCATTCCTGGATATATTGGTATCAGAGGTGGCAGCAGCAGACACACACCAACACTTCTTATTCAACACCGCTGCAAACTGAATGTATGTTTTCCAGCCAGGGTTCAGTGTTGGGATGCTCTAATGTTAAAAATGTACACGGGGAAGTCACACGCTGTGAATCTTTCTCATTCAGTCTTGCATTCAGAGGTGCATATTTGCAACTCTCAGCAAGTGATGGCAGATAGTGTCAACAAAACCGTAGTCTCAGCAGAAAGACTTACTGTATTTGTCCAGGAACTACAGGGACTATTTCATCTTTTGCGCCACACTGACACACCAAAAGCAGTCAGAAGGACTGAACCTTGTCTCAGCTGCAAATGCTGGTTTCACATGTTAGACTGGTCTGAGTTGGACAAATCCATAGCTGTGTCCCAATTCCATATTACATGCTAATTGTATACAGTGTATATATACACTAATCTTTATAGTATACTGCTTTTTGCAGTTAGTATACAAGAAATCAACATACTAAACTGTTTTACACTAACAGGAAATTATTCAATACGTGATACAATAGTGATTTTTTTGTTTTCTCGGTTGTTCCTGGAGCTGTCTCTCCACCATCCACAATAACTTCAAATGTTTTGCAGCTGTGAGCAGCTCCTCAATGCGAACACACTACAGACTCAAACTCTGCTTAGAATCAGTATGTAGTCTGGATCTGGTAGACGGCTTTTGTTTTGACCGGTCCATCATAGGTTAGGCAGTTGCACAAACACACATAAACATAAAAAGACTGTTTCAGAGCTAAGAGCTGTATTTCAGAGTCTATTCCAGCTGTTTACTCCTGACGACAAAAAGAGAAAAACGTTATGTTATAAATAGAGATAATAAAAACAATATAATTAATATCAGCATATTATATTCTTCATACATATAATGGTCACATGTAGGGTTGCAAAATTCTGGAAATATTCAAGGTGGAAACTTTCCATGGAAATTAACGGGAAATAACGGGAATCAAATGGAAATAACGGGGTTATTTGCTCAGGCTGTATTTACCATATCATCAGCGGACCTACTGTAATTGTAAACCCTTCACATAGAAATGAAAAAAACAACAATTTAATAATTTAATTCCAGACAATTATGAAAGTAATAGTCCACGTCGGCACCAATGACACTGTCAGCAGTCCGAGCTGACATTTTCTTGACGGGTCTGACGTTTTTCGGGATTCCTGTGGGATTCCCGCGGGAAGGGAGTCAAATTCCATATTCATCACGTGACAGGGACGGGACAGGAAAAAATCAGGACCAGGCAGGACGGGAATCATAATAACAATAGGCCAGTTTTTAAATATAAATATGCAGTTCCAACATGAATAAATGCTATTTGCTTTATTTTGAACATAATGCTAGTCATGCTGTTGTCTTTTTTAAAATCCTCTTTCATTCTCTGCTGTCTGCTCTGGTGGCTGGGTGGTTGCCAGCTGACCGGTGCATGACGTGTGGACTGTGGATTGAAGACGCATGGTGCAGCCACCAAAATTCTTTGCCAACAATCGAGTCGGGAGTATTGCAGCATTGCAACGCAGAGTAAAGGACAATGATCCACGTATCAGACTGCTGGAGCTGAATTTACAAGTTCCTAAGAGTCGAGCGTGACGGTGTTAAAACTTCGTACATTCGTACGTTTGTAAGATACGCCACTGATTTGGGGACGAGTGGCCTTCAGAGACACACTTGTGGTGGCGAAATGAAGCCAAATTTCACCTCTTTTGCGAAACTTAAGGTGCCAGTGGTGATCAAATCAAACATCAAATCAAAATCATTGCATTTCTAAAAAAAAGCCCACACACAACACGGGAACGGGATGGGACAGGACTCATTCTTCCAGGATTGGGACAGGACAGGATTTATTTATTTTTTTACTCTGTCATGGTATTGGGGCGGGACAGGAGTATTTTAGTGGGAGTGGGATTGGACAGGAGTGAAACACCAGCTCCCCCTTGTGGAATGACCATGCTGCTGTTCGACCGATTTCTATTCCTGTTACCAATAGACACCATTACCCTAACTGGACACCTTGTTCTCGCCCCCCTAAAGCAAGTGTTTTGAGCGGCGGAGTAAATGCTGCAAATCTCCATCCGTTAAAGAAAATTTGTGGAAATACAAAATATGAATACACTTCTCCTGTTAGCTGTGCCCTCTTAAATCTTTATCCTAAATGACTTTATCTCAACCAGTAAATTAGAGTTTCTCTTCCCAACTGAGACATGGCTTAGAACTGGCGACATAAGTGCTTTTTCCGAACTATGTTCCCCCAATTATATGTACTTCCACTCCCCTAGGCTCTGGTAGGGGAGGTGGACTTGCAGTTGTCTGTTAAAAAGATATTTAAACTGTGGCTATGGAAGCGTACACGGAACTATATTCAAATGATAATGTAATTCCACAATAGCATTAGAATTCTACACATATGTATGTGTTATTTGAGTAAACATTCAAATGAAAATGCAATAATCCAATTTTCATTTTCACATACTTATATGGGCGTTCTATAACTATATTAAAATGAAAATGAAAACTGCATTTGACATTTCATTTTCAAAGACTTAACCCGCTGTACAGTGGACAATATTCAGATGCAATGAGCAAAACAGCGCCCCCAGTCTTTGCATTTAGATGTCACCGCGCTGTTTTGGGGTCAACATGAAAATGAAAATGCAAACTGTCAGTGCTCTCATCAAGGCGGGTCTTCAGTTAGGACGTCACTTGCTTGATCTGCTGCTTTGCTCATGTGCGTAGTCCGCTTGTGGCAGAAAGGCGAGAAGGCGGCCGGGCCTCACTGAGTCCTGGATTACTGTACAAAAACACAACTTTGAACTGAATTTGATGAATTTACTGTTTATGAGACAAGAATTAGGTTTAAAACCCGGCTAGAAAAGCACCTCGGTAACGTTACTGTGTCTACGTCGTCAGAGTCCTGGTTGGAGACGTTGTAAGTCACCTCTGTACTGTATTCCATGTCAGCAGTTATATACAGATTTGTTGTGTTGTTTCATGTAGGAACTATTTTCTTTTTACCAATAGTTCCTACATGAAACTGCTCACAACAAGGCTTGGGGATTATCTTGAGTAACTGGATCATGATTTCTGGAAAGAGACGTTGCGCTTTGAGCACCACAAGCTGAGTGCAATATTGTTCCATTATATTCAAAAATTCTCTACTGCCAGTATCTCCAAAACTTTCTGGAAATTTCCCGACCCTTTGCAGCCCTAGTCACATCTATCAGTGTATGGAAGACCACTGGCACGCCACTCTTCTTCCTTCACTGGTAACAAATAACTGGGCATAGCACAGAGTAACAGTGTACCTGGCTAAGCACAGGACTGTTTAACTAATGTTTTATTGTTGGGATGTGTCCACAGAGTCTTTGCATGCTAACTAGCTCTCTTTTAACTGGGCGCTGTTATCCTACACCGATCGCACACATCCACTCCAGTCTGATCTTTAACAGAGCCACACTGTCTTCAGACACGGCCTAGCCGCCATTTTGAATTTTCTTCCATGCGGCCTCTGCTCAGCTGCCATTTTGAATTAGACTTCTTTTGTTAACGCAATTTTGGATCCAAGCAGCCATTTTGGATCTCTCTCATATATATACACACACGCTATCATTTCTCTTCTTTAAGAAGAGTGGTGCCCCTGAGGACTTCATTCATTAGTTATTATTTATGATCATCTTTGATAATTCTGATAGCCATAATTAAGTGATTGCACCTACACAATTTGGTTCCCCTTTTAATCATCATAAATCCCAACATCACAAAGTCAAATTCCACTCAAGCGCTCCTTCAGATTTAGTAGTCATAGTCTGACTGTGTAGCACTGCAACTGAAAGGTATAACCTGTGAAAGAAAAATTAGTAGAAAAGTAAATTTAGCTTTCAAAGTTAAGTTTGTGATGTACTTATTTTCTCCTCTCTTCTTTCTCTCTCTCTCCCTCTTTTCTCCATCCTCCTCATCCCTCCATCTCTAACAGGACACTAATGGGTCCTTACGGAGTAGACCGAGCTGTACATTCCATGGAGTTTACAGACTGTGAGAATGGTCTGGGTAAGTAGTTTTGTTTCTCTTCAGTGACCATGGATAGAAGGCAATACTTCTGTCCCGGCAAAGATTTCTCAAAGCAAACATGTAGAAACTGTGTTTCCTGCAGGTACTCATGTCCTCTCCACTGTTTGTGGTCTTTAGCTGCTAATACAGTTGGTGGTGGTCAGGGGCTGGGGCCTGTGGCAGCGTTCACAGGGTGAGAGACAGGGTACACCCTGGTCAGGTTGCCAGTCTGTCACACAGCTAACACACAGAGTCATAAAAGTAAAAGTCATTTAAAAAAATTAATCATCAGTAGCAAAACAGTTCATTTACTTATATGAAGTCCAAATCACATGCTCAGCTTAAACTAACAACTTCATGTATATACTGTAGCCCTACTCAATCATTCTCCACTATCTGGCAATGGAGCCTGATTTTGCATAGCTGAAATAATTTCAATCCTACTTTGTAAAGGGCTTTTCTCTGCAGAGTAGGTATCCTTGTGTGTTTGGCTGGGACGGGAAGTAGGTCATGTAGCAAAGCCCTAACCCACTTAACTTAACTGAGCTGGGTTAAGAATGCAGGGAGCTGCTGTTGTTTTTATCTTCACTTCCATACAATCACACTGGAGTTTGTGCCTACGCAAGGACAAACAGCCGTATGCACGAATACAATTACAGTCAAACTGTAACATATCCTGCTCAAGTAGAGGTGCTTTACATAAGTGGATGCACATTAAAGACAATACTACAAATACTACTACTCAAAACTAAACTGTAGCTCATTGTAAATATAAAACAACTGATGTACATGAGCTGAAGTATTTCAGGGATGAGCCATATTTTTGCCCATGATCATGATGAGTTTTTATTTTTATAATATATATTTTTATGAATCCCTATGTAAAACAGTTAGTTAATAATAATAATAATAATAATAAACAAAACTTTATTTATAGAGCACTTATCAAAACAAAGTACAAAGTGCTTCACAACAAGAGAAATAAAATACCACAGTGAATGATGAAATATAAAATAAATAAAATACATAAAATTCACAAAAGCCATAAAATAAACAGCCAGTTCAGGTAAGATCAGGATCTGCTTTCAGATAAAAATGTGTTTTGAGACAAGACTTAAACGAAGACTCTGACTCAGACAGCCTGATGTCTTTGGGCAGGTTGTTCCAGAGCCTCTCGGGGCCCTGATGGCCAAAGCTCTGTCCCCCTTAGTTTCCATCCTGGACTCAGGAACAGACAGGAGACCCCTGCCCGAAGATCTCAGACTACGTGAAGGTTCATAAGGGATTACAAGGTCTCAAATATAGTCTGGAGCCAGGCCATGTAGAGCCTTATAAGTAATCAATAAGATCTTAAAATCAATCCTAAAACAAACAGGGAGCCGATGTAAAGAGGCTGAAACAGGTGTGATGTGATCGTACCTCTTGGTCCTGGCTTACAGCCGAGCAGCTGAGTTCTGTACAGTCTGCAGTCGTGTCAAAGTGTTTTGATTAAGACAAGTGAACAGGCTGTTACAATAATCGAGGTGTGAGGAGATAAAAGCTTGTACAACAGTTTCTGCATCACTAAGATTTAAAATAGATCGGATTTTTGCAAAGTTTCTGAGGTGATAGAAACATGATTGGACAAGCTTAGTGATATGTTGCTCAAAACATAAATTGCTATCAAACAGGACACCAAGATTTCTTGCAACAGGCTTGATATGTTGTGACAGGTTACCAGTAGATGGCAGTATTTGTTTAGTGATGTGTTGGGGCCCAATAACAAGGATTTCAGTTTTATTTGAGTTGAGCTGAAGAAAATTTATCGACATCCAGTTTTTTATGTCAGACAGGCAGTCCTGCAGAGAACTCACCCAAGGATGACATCACCCAAGGGAAGCATGTATAAGGAGAACACTACTGGTCCCAGAATTGAACCTTGAGGCACACCATACTTGATATGGGAGAAGGATGACATGAAGTTATTAATGCTGACACAGAATTTCCTATTGTATTGGCTGTTAAAAATAATTTGTAAAAGGGGGGCAATACAATCCAGAACTTCCACTAAGAACCTAGTTGGGATTTTGTCCAGAGGGCTGGAGGACACTCTCATAAGAGACACGATGTCTGCGAGTTCAGGCAGAGGAACAGCAGAAAAATTGCTCAAAGAATCCCTGAGCGGGTGATCCACATCTAAAAAGGCAGGGTTGGGGGTGATATCAGATCTTATTAACTCCACCTTACCAACAAAGTGCAAAAGAAACTTTTCACAATCAGCATCACACTCAGCAGGGGCACAAGGAGAGGCTGGGTTAACTAACTGATCCACAGTCTTAAATAGGAATCTGGGGTTGTGCTGATGGGCAGAAATAAGTGCAGAGAAACAGACAGATATGTTCCTGCATCCTTCACCATCCTGTTATAAAGGAGTAATAACTCTTTCATGAACACAAAGTGGATCTGGAGACCTGATTTCTTCCATCTGCGTTCTGCTCTTCTGCATTTCTTTTTACAGCTTTGAATACAGTCATTTAACCATGGCTGTTTTCTAGTCTTTGAGTTTGGTCTATTTTTCAGAGGAGCTATGAGATCTAAGGTTGAAGAACACAGGTAGTTAAAAGAATCAACCAAATCGTTGGTGTTGGAGGAGTCAGGAAACACACTGCCAGGAGAATTGAACAGTGTACAGAATTTTAAGGCACTGTGCTCATTAAGGACGCGTGTGTACTCAGAGCGGGATGATTCAGTAATTGCATGCATTACACTCCTCCTACACACTTATTATACTGAATCTACTAATTTAAATAAGCATAAGCATTTGACTGTTTGACAGCTGAACAGCTCTGCATTAAGAAAATATAACCCACATCATAGTTTTCTTTTCTGTAAGATTTATAGCGTCCATAATAGTATTTTTTACAACAAATGTTTTTATGAATTGTTCCCGATAGTTAGACCAGTGCCTTGCATGGTAGCTCACTGGCATCAGGTTGTGAATGTGAGGCACATTATAAAGCGGCTTGGGTAAAAGTGAAGTATAAATGCAGCTCATTTACCATGAATGGCACAGATTAAACAATCTGATATATTACAATATTATAAGGTAGATTTATTTATAATTTTTCAACACAGAGTTGCTACTCACAAAAACAAACGTTATAAACCAAAATTATTTACAGTAAGTAGTAAGTTTTTATTTATATAGCACCTTTAAAAACCTAGGTAACAAAGTGCTTTACAACAGGATAAAAGGTTAAAAGAAAAAAACACACACAAAACAGAATAGTGTACATGACTCAAGCACAAAGACACTTAGAAAAGAGATGGGTCTTCAGCTGAGACTTAAAACACCCAAGGGAGGTAGCTGACCTGACTCCCAGGGGGAGACCCAGGATAGCGAATGCACTGTCCCCCCGTCAGTCTTGAATGAGGAACAACTAGCAGGCCTCATTCACAGGCTTCTTTTAGAAGCGGTTGAACTGCGGCCATTTAAAAAAATTCAGGGACACAGCGTGATGCGAATGACTGGTTCATTATAGCAAGTAGACACGGTCCGGTAATGCTGATGGCGTCTTTAAGGAGTCTGGGAGGCACAAAGTCAAGGGGACACATGGAGGAACGACTGTGGGAAACAGTATTAATCATCCCTGAGGGAGATGGGAGAAAATTGATCTATTAGGATGGGGCAGGTGTGAGACGGCTCAGTACGAGGGCAGGGGGGGGGGGCACGATAGAAGTTCTTATTCTGTTGATTTTGTCTACAAAGGATAAAAAATGTTCACAATCTACCACCAAAGGTGAGGACATGCTGGAGGCGGGGTTATTTAAGAGGTGGTCAATAGATTTATAAAGAAACCGAGGATTGTGTTTGTTTGTGGTGATGAGATTATTGAAATAAGCAGTTTGCAGTTTCACAACTGAGAATGCCGTCTTGATTCTGAAAACAGTGTCCAGATGACTACGACTGAAACCTTTTCTACGATAAGCAGTTTGTGCAACCTTAATCTTTTGATTCAGCACGATCATCAAGTCGTTCATTCGATTACAATGGACAAGCAGTACGCTCTGCTTGTCTACGTTCTCTTCTCACAGAGCGGATGTCATCATTTAGCCACGGAGAAGAATTGGTCAGAGAAACTGATTTGGTCTTAAGGGGGGAAGCAGACGCACACATATTATTAAAGTGGTTAACCAACTGCAGCAGCAATAAAATCAGAGAACTAAAAAGATAAAAGTTAGTTTGGTTTCGGTGGACGGTAAATGACAACGCAACATATAGGATTTGTGCAGCAGATAAGAAACATGAGAGCCTTCAAAGCTGGTAAAATTTTTAACAGTAAGAAGAGAACATTTAAAGCGATTTTTAAGAATTCAGTCATAGAAATAAAACTATTTTACACGGAGGAGTGCTGAGGATGAATTACGGAGTCTCCCAGCCTGAGGGAAGAAGCTGCAAAGACTTCTGTATCTGTGGCCAGACGGCAGCAGGGTGAACAGGCTGTGGCTGGGGGCAGTACTATATCCCATTTTGGACGTATGAATACTTAAGTGCCTGATATGGACGCCTCACATCATCCAAAGTCTAAGGTAATTAAACCCAAAATGAATCTATAATTCATATATATTGATATAATGTTATATCGGTATTTTTTAACTCTCACTTTGCAGTCATACATCCACCTTGAATTGTCTGGTGATGGGAACAGTTACAAGTCGTAAGCATGGAAACGACTTCCCATTTCTACCATCCATCCCATATGATGTGAACGTTGCACGTGACAGGAAAACTGATATTCATGTGTACAATTTGTGGAGTGCCCCTTTGATCTTTGTGATTAATTCCTGCTATGCAAACATGGATACATCTCAAACTCAGAAGTAAAAAGCATTTCCTGAAGAAAATGTGTGTGATTGCTGTGCACAGTTATGCTGAATGGCTTGATTTTTGGATGACTTTATAATCATATGACAACTCACTGACCTTTAATGTATTGGATGAGTAATAGATGTAATATCAATGAATGGGGCTTTAGACTTTAATGAATGGCGTTTGTACTGTATGCCAGTGCTGAATTATGAATACAGTGTGATCCAATGAGCTTTCATAGCCTTATAACTATTCATAACTATTGGCTTCAGAGATATTCATGCATTATGTAGTTCATATAGCGTGTATATGAGTGGGACTCATTGGGCCTCCATATACTGCACTTTAATGCATTATAAAACTCATAATGAGTCTCTGTACAGTTGATCAGTGTGCAGTTCTGAGCATTTTGGAAACATCAGTACAATAGCTGAGATATAAAAACCATGGATGTCAATGGGATTATTTTTCTAAATGAATAACTCATTAAGTATGACAGTTACCAATAAGAAAAGACGTAGCACCCACCAACACACATGCACAGTGTGTGTGCACACATTTTGACATATCTGGAACACTGAAACGATCATTAAAGGAGGAAATGCACGCCTAAAATGTCTTTGAAAACAATTTTTTAGCTCATTAAATATGCAAATTAATTTTGAATGAAAACACAGGACACTGCACCAAAATTATAAACACTATGTAGAGCAAATGGTTTTTGAGTTTGAGTGAAGCATAAAAAGTATGCATGTATCAGAGTCCTGATGTGTGAAGATAAAGACTGAGATAACCTCTGTTATGACTTGGCACTATATAAATAAAACTGTAATGAATATAGTGTAGTAAAGATACATAGTGTGTGAGGAGAGAGGTGAAGGAAAGGCTGAAGTGGGTCGCACACACCACTGTACTAAAAGCAGCACACAGGTGAGAAGCAAAGCAGCTTATGGTCGTCCAACTTGAGCATGAGCACGTGCACACACTGTTCCCATGCACAGAGCCCAAAGCCCCCCTTACTGTGCATGTGAAGCCTCCACAGCAGCAGGGCGAGTGTCTGTTGTGCGTACTGTAGCAAACACTGCTGTACTACACTGAGGACAGCACATGCTAATCTGTGTTAATGAAGCTGAGAACTGCACCGCCTCGGCATGTGGACCGGGGACAGTGCTCATAGTGAACATCATCTCCGTCTGCAGAGTCCTCATCTGAGTCCTCTGGTGTCTAGATAAACGGCTTGTTATTTTTTTGTTTTTGTATCTTATAATAATAATAAACCAGTGTCTTTTATGATTTTATGATCTTTACAAGGTCTTAAAGTGTTGGAACATTTAATCCTTGGGAAGCAAACATGCCTTTGACGTATCATGAGCAGGAAATAATGATTTGGAAAACAAAATGTGAAGCTGACCAGGAAGGCAGAGAGGCATGTCTTTTAGATTTGCTCCAGCTGCTTTTGCATTAGAATGACGTTTTTCTTATCAGATGAGAGTCGCGGCGAGGAGAGCGCTTTGAGGCTGAGCTAAAGAACAAGACTGTTTTCCTCAGAGAAGAGGAAGAAGGGATGGAAGACTGAGACAGGGAACTTTATAACCCCATTCTTCCAACAGGCGATAATTAACACGCGCCACTTTGCTGCAGACCTAATTAGTGTTACCACGTTGTCCCTGTGGTAACAGGCCAATAGCAGCCTTGAGCTGAAGAAGCCCTGATCTAATGGTTAAATATGGGAGACGTTACCTGCTAGGCTTCAGTCACGTCAATGTATTCACTTCAAGTACAGTTATGGAACGCGGGGAATCTGAATCTTTTCTTAATGTGCTTAATGTTGTCTTCACTATCAAACAAACTCTGCCAGCATCATCAAACCTGTAGAAGAATGCATGTCAGCTCCAAAGCCTACATATGGAGCCACTGTAGCTACACTGGAACCCCTTAAAGCAACTATAAATCTCCCTTAAAGGTTCACTCTACGGTTTATTATGTAGAAAAAACAAATCAAAAAAACTACAACTAAATATTGGATCTCTCTAAGTGAAATACCTGTAACGCAGCCAGAAGCGTGAAAAATGTCAGAAACCTGATTAATGTTTGTGGTGACATGACACAAAGCAGAAGTTCAGTGGAGTCGAATGAAACCAAAATGTTGTCAGGTTATTTGTGAATAAAAAATCAAAGTCCTTGAACTTCTTCACCTTGATGTGAATGAACCCGTCACACTCACAATGCTCATGATCATTTCGTGAGTAGCCCCCCACCTCTCCCAGTAAGGACTGGGAGAGTAAGGACTGGGAGAGGTGGGGGGTAATGGCACAAAAAAAGGAAAGCTTGCAACAATACAAATATATATGTAGTATAAATCTAACTGAGCTCTTAAAGTTACACCATGGTAAGCTACGTCTGATCTTGCTTTCAGTGATGTACTACATGCTGTCAGAGGCAGGAAAAGGTGACATTGTATTTTTCCTGCTGTGTGGTCAGGAGCAGGGAGAAATCTGATATGAAATAAAATCTTAAATCCAAATGTTTTCCTAAACACAACTGAGCAAGGGGAAAATCGTTAGTCTCTCTAGTCACTGTTATTTATCGCTATGATTGATTGCAAAATTACTGAACAGAAAGAGAATTGAAAACCGTAAAGAAAGGGATTTTTCTGCTCCTCCCAACAGGAATCAAAGTGATTGGTGGAGTGAAGGAGCTAACTGGAGAGGAGTTTGGAGTCTACGTCAAACGGATTTTACCAGGTGGCCTTGCTTCAAGTGATGGTAAGTACTGTACCCCCCGAGGGTACGTTGCTTGTCATGATGTCCCAGGCTTTCTTTTATTACTTCAATTAAAATGTAACTACCATCCAAAGAAGAAAAGTAAAACAACAGATATTCCATAAAAGGACCCATACCAAAAAAGCTGTAAATCATCAGCTCAGGGTGCTGTGTCCTATGTTATCTCCCTCGCTAATGGCTAGCCTCACCCTAACTACCCAACCTCCATGAAACCCCCCCCCTCCCATCCAAAGGGGGGAGTTTGGTCATAAGATGCCGTGGATCTATTTAAAATGAGGTCATTACAATGCCGTCTGTCGGATGATCGAGGTCTTCATAACGCGCTGTAGTTTTTGTTACTATTACACATGAAAACACATCACACGACTCTTCTCCAGTACACCGTGCTTTATTCACCAAACATTTCAGCTGTCGTGCCTTGATGAAGGCAAGATAGTCATCCTCAGATGCCTAGGTATTTAAGGCTTGAGACTCTTTCAGCTGTTTCACCGAGTCAAGGGGGCATCAGACTGAATGCATTTAAAATCAGCCACTTTCTTTAGTTATCTTTACACCATCAAGTAAAATTGTCTATCCTTTTCTCAAAATGCACTACAGATTTAAAATCAGATAAAAAATAACACCAAAGCTGTGTCATCTGCATATTTAAAAAAAAAAAAAAAAAAAAAGATTTGGCTGAGAGGACTTGCTTTTGTTTGTGTACAAAGTGTATAAACCATAAGACGCAACTTTGCAGTGCGCCTGTGTTAATTATTCTATTATTTCTAGCTTATCACATGAAGCTTAAAGTGTGTGTGATGTCAGCCAGCCGGTTTCAGCAGGGAGGTTTTGAAGCCTGGATTTGAGTTTATTGTCTTCCTTGTCAATTACTGAAACCAGAAAATCCATATTTCCTTTTCTACGATGGAACACTCCTGGACGAATGAGGGACTACACCGTGCACTGCAACCCTCTAGCACTAAGGCCCTCATCCTGTGACGAGATGTACTATATACGGTTACCCTCACTGGCTGCACTGGCTATGAGGTTTTTGGTTAAACTTTTAAACTTCTTTTATGAGATTATTTATGCAAATAGATACAAATAGGCTACTATAAAGGCCTACTTTGTAAGTAATATTACTGGCTGCTTCAATCATATCACTGGACTGGAGCTGCTGTGTGAAACAGAAAGGTGAAACCATGTGAAAAATAACAGGTTGTTGCATTATGTAATACCTTTTATACTGAATAAATCTTTTAATTTGTGTTTTTGGTTAGTAATAAATCAGGTGCAGCAGCTATTTGTGCGTTAATGCAATTACAAAATATACAGAAATATCAAATTAAATGACATGTTGCAGACAAGAAACTGGAAACTAATCTTTTCACAGAGCAGCTCACATCACTACTGCTCAGTGACTGAGATTTCATATTTTCTTTTAATTCCCAGTGACTGCACCTAAAAACCTGCAATATTACAATAATAATCTAATTAAAAGCATCACTTGAAGACTTTCTCATAACCTGAGGAAGGAAGGAACCTGACCATTACTGAGGAGCATTTCAGTCATGAAACACGTCACGCAGACTTAACTGGAGTTTTCACTGTGTTTTATGGCTTGCCTGATTATCACCCTGAATTGCCATGTCCTTCAATATTCAGAGCAGCATCGTCTGTGTTCTGTTTGGTACAGGGGATTATTTGACTGATGTGAGTGACTGATGTATCCTATCCTTCTGTAAGTTTACTTACAACTAAGTACATACTGAAGGTGTCTCGATCTCTTTCATGCTTGTAGCCATTTTTCTGCGTCTGGCACAGGAATATGACATCCACATTCCTAAGGGCAAAACAAAAATAGAGCTACGGTGGGCAGGTTAGATAAAAGAAATGAATCATTATTGTTCCTGCATACTTCTCATGCCGCCTACTTTTTGTCCTGTCCTGTATGATGTTCCTCAGCCTGGTGATGACAGTTGTTCTTGCTGTGCTGTTGGCAGGACAGCTGGTCCCGAGGACAGAGACACTGTAACAGAGGTCAGGGTTGGTGTGGATTAAACGGATGGATACGTCGGTAGTGCATACGCATCGCTGACATTTTGCTTGTGATGGGAGTTTGGGGTTAATCCCGCCTACAGAGCTCTGATTGCCTTGTTTTTTTATCATGTGAGAAGGCACCTTCAGTCATTTGTTCTTTGCTCTGCAGCACATAAACAGTAGATCAATGACATGATCACTGATCCATATCACATTCTACCTTCAGTGGATCTTACTTTATTCTTTTTTTACACTTAGTAATTCTACTTATTCTGTCGATAAGACCACCATAGTATGATGCAGAATGTGGAGAGTTTCTTGAGGACATGATGTTTCACGTGTCTGTAGGACTCCCTGCTAGGGAGAGGGGGCTTAGAGCTGAGGATCTGACAGTAGCACCCTGGGATCTGGTACATCAGATTAGCCTTGAGGTTTTAGCTTTGCAGCAGATCTTGAATGTATTATTGGGAAGATTTCCCACACTTGTAATTCCATCACAAGCCTGCATCTTATATTTTCAGAGGGGAGGACTCAGTGGTATCTGCTGGTGTTCTGTTAGTTAAAGGCAGTGTGGAGACTGTAGCGGCCGTCGTCACAAGAGAATATTAAGGTATCAGAGAGCACTTTGGGAAACCATGCTGAAAGAACAATAGACTAGACATTTTGATAATAGTTTGAAGAGAGAGTTGGGTGGAGTCCCTGGCAAGGATCGTCTGATTTGGTGACTGGATGTACAGTAACAGAGTATGGAGCTTACAGAGTATTTAGTTGTCTATAACAGCAGTATTCTTGTTTGTAGGAAGCAGCTTCCCTTATTGATGTTTGCTGTGCAAAGACGTCTGTAGAAAGAAAGTAGCATTATCTGCAAGAATAACCAACAAACCTTATGTTGAGCCTGAGTGGTTGTCTCCAGCTTGTCGCTCCAGCATGTGAGAGGATATTTGCATTAAGTTGCAAATTAACTTTTCTCAACTTCCCTAGGTTGCACTGCTGGGCCACGTTTGAGTCTTGAGCCATGGTGGGCGGCCCAGACACAGTTTATTCATCTTTCTGCACAGTGGATCCCGAAACGTTGCTGGGGTCACCAAAGTCTCTGGACTGAGAACAGTGTTGGTCACTTGCTGGAATTTATTACAGGACCTTAATTTCTTTGGGGGAGTTTTTCCTTATCCGAATCGAGGGTCTAAGGACAGAGGGTTTCGAATGCTGTACATGTTGTAAAGCTCCCTAAGGCAAATTGTGATTTGTGATATTGGGCTATATAAATAAAGCTGACTTGACTTAATTTTCCCATATTGATATCTGTACCAAAGCTCAGGTATCATATCGGCAGTATAGTATATAGAAGTATGACTTCTGGCAAATGTCAAAGGCAAATAAAAGCTTGTGAATTTTTTTGCCGAAAGGCAAACTTAGCTCATAGCTCTGACTTCCAACAGTCATAACATAGTGGTGGTTTACAGGGATTGTGACAGATTTAGACTCGAGGAATTTTTGGTTGAGTGCTTGCTGAGAAGCTGTCTACCAGGCTGCGAGTTCCTGTATACAATAATAAGAATTAGTCTTGTGAATCTGCTAATGTTGTGAGCACTAAGGAAATGACATAAGATGGTCATGGAAGTGGTAAAGTTAGCCACAGTCTAGCTTTTAGATAAATATTGATCTGTACATGCCAGTGTTACATGTTTGCTGTAACTCAATGGCTGCCAAAGTGAATGGGGGATATGCTTCCACAGTCACACTTGTGCAGTAGTTTGGAGTTTTTCAATAGTCATGTATATTGTACATATACTACTAATTCTTTCAGTACACTTGCTTGCATGTCTACAGTATTGAATGCTTATGATGCTATGATCACCAGACATACCTCCACATACAGTACATTACTCCACTCTGATTCCTCTCAGTATTCTAGTCATGGCCAGATACATTGGAGGCCTGGGAGCTCTCGTGCCTGCTTCCAGCCCTGCAAGTGTGGAGAAGAATATCACTGAACCAGGACCATGATATTAAGTATGACTGGTGTGGATTTCCAGTGCCTCATACGAACAAGGCCGTCTTCTTACAGACAGATGTAAAGTAACCAGAAGAAAAGGAGACCAGACCAGAAAAGGTCTACCGCAATAAAGATTGACTACCATCCAGTCAGTTGGACCTATCAACAGTCTTCACATAACAAATTTTATGAGATGAGTAACATGTTGTGAATTAAATGTCCAGGTTCTGGAATATGACTATCCACAACTCTGGATGTAATGAAGAACTGAGCTGTAAATAGGTTGTTCTGGAGACTTGACATGACTGAAAACACTGAAAGTGTATTGCTCTTGTCCAGTTTACCTACTGTGGTGTCAGATATCTTCCAATGCTGGCGTTTTCTGGAAGGAATCTTGACATCCCTGGCTTTGGTCCATTTGTCTTGACATACCTGATGATGATTACTTTCTCGCTGATGTTGTGGAGCTCTAAGCCCCACAGAATGAAACCTCTGGTCCTGTTATCTTTGTCCATCCTCATCCTTGTTGAAAAATAGAAATATTTTCCCACAATTGTGTACTTAACTACATATTGTATTAGCTGATACCTCCACTGTGTACTAAAGGACTATCACCTGACCTTTCTCTGACAGGAAACCTGATGCCAGGGGACCAGATCTTGGAGGTGAACGGGGACAGTCTTGTAGGAGTCACAAGTGAGAGGTAGTCCAGTCAAGTCTTACTGCTCTTGTCATTGTTTTAACCACATGATTGACTGACGTGAGGCTGTAACACTAATGTAAATGTGTTTTTGTGCCTCTGTTTGTTATACAGAGCTGTGGACGTCTTGAGAGCAGCCTCGGCAACCAATCACATGCGCCTTCTCATAGCCAGAGATGAGGAAGCAAAGTAAGCAAATGTCTATGTGTACGATAAAGTACATTCATACATTGATACACTGATTCTCACAGTCAGGTGGTCCATAATTTTGTGATTATTTTTCTTTGCAGGCTTACTTGTACCGCATTTTATACTTTCATATTTGAATATTCAAATGCTTATTCTCACCCAGGTGTAATAAGTAAAGAGATTGTAATTTTCCAAATTCAATGTATTTCAGAAATTAGAATCCTCAGCCCATGTTGATCAGGCTCAAATTTGGCCACTTCTTTAAATAGGCATCTTTAGAGTGAGGCAAACTCCTGCAATCATTCTCTGCATCTTGTTTGTTTGTGGCGTACACAGTACATATAACACATGCACAGTAGTATTGGCAACACTGACATTACTGATGGCAGAGGCCGGTGGTATTAGTGTTCAACCAGCTTTCTAATCTGACTGCAACCAGTTTGGGTGAAAACAAGGTCAATACCAGCTGTCAGCATCACAGGCCTCATCTTTCTCTCAAATCCACTTCAGACAACATGATCCTTAATTGTAAGTTGACAAAGGTAATAGTGGATTTGCATATTTAAACGAGCAAGACTGTTGCACATGAACGTGTCAACCCTGATATAGTTTCTGCCTGAAAGTGTAATCCTCAGTGAAGAGACTGACACAGGCAGGATTTACACCTCAGCTGTTAGAGGATACGTGTCAGAAATGAGAAGTTAATAGTGGTAATAGCTCAGTGACACAGCCACGAATAGCAGACTGTGGATTTATTGGGCAGATCCTAGTATGAATATGTAGAACTGCATGAATGTGAGTCAAAGTGACATCTTTAGATTTATGAAGGTTAAAACATGAATGTCATGTGTAGTGCAGTTTCAAGGTGATTATTACTCTTATGTAGTGATGGATTCTCACAGTGGTGAGGTAGAATGACAGCAGACTAAGGGAGGGGAAAGAGCTTAACCGAGGGCAGTGCTCCTGACGAGATGAGCCTTGTGTGTTAATCTGCGCTCTGTGCTTTAACTACCTTGCAGCCCAGAGGAGCTGGAGGGGAGGAGAGTGGACGGGGGATTATGCCTGTCTCTCTGTCTGTGTTTCCCACTACTTATTTTAAAAACAAGTCAAAACTAGCTTGGCACTAGCTATAAGCCACCTGTTAGAGCCTCAGCAAATATTATAAGAAAATCAAATCACGTTACTATTATAATTACCTCAGTAAAGCCTACTCTTTAACAAAAGGGTAAGCCCACTTATCCCATGTGATCAAATGTCATTTCAACTGTCCAGCACTTGGGTAGATAAATGTCAATGTTTTCCCTTTCTTCCAATCTTAATACAATTCTGATTAGTACTGTAGGATTAATTACATGCTAGCAGCAGAGCTGAAAGGCTGCAACCTCTTAGCACCTCGCCCTAACCGGAAGTTTATTATTTTATTGTAATCAATAGTTTAACTTTTCCGTTTGTTCACTAAACCCAAATTACTATTATTCAGTAAATCAATTGATTTTATTGGTAGGTATCAACTCAAGGTTAGTTCTGGTTCAGACACTGTCTTGGTCAATTAAACAGATTATGAGTACATCTTTCCATCTTGTCCATGACTGACAAACTCTTATCCCAATAATGTTTCTCTTTTGGTTTCCCTGAATAGGAGAGAATTTGCTGAGTTGCTGGAGAAGTATGGGTCTAATGGTAGCACAGGATCAACACGCAACTCTCCCATCCAGCAAGGTAGGCAAATCCCTACTTAGTCTTTTGTATGATGCATTACACCTTCAGTTTTTTTTCCACAAGTAACTGTAATTTAATGTGGGGAGAGATCTCCTGCTCATGTAAATGTATGTGAAATTGAATTTCCATGTTCACGCTGCAAACAGTGCATTACAAATTCTTCTAAGTGTCACAAAATGCCTAAACTGCATGATGTCTGTGTACAGTTCTATGTAAAACAAACAAAAACAAACTAGACCTTTCTATATTTGAGAGAGTACCAAGCCTAAAGGGTAGATGGAGTAAGTCTGTCTTTAAAAATGGCTTTTGACAAGTGCACTTGTCCATTACACAATTACCAACATCTGTTTCACTTGGGAAGGAGGCAGCCAGCTGGTACAGATTTGTTAAAACACGGCTTCAGCACGTGAGCAGTCTTGTGTGCTCTGTGCAGAAGATGTTGATACATGAGGGTACATCAGCACCATGATGAGGATACATAGATTTAAGGCCATCCTGTTGATATAAAGCAAAAATCAGTTACGTTTGCAGTATGGTAAAATACTAAACTGCTACTGTGGTTGGCTCTCCATACACTCAAACATGACATGGTGAGATAATGTACTGTAGGGGCTGGGTTATGCTTGAAAATAACTAGTTTTTACGACGTGTTGTCTAACCATGTTGGAAATCAAAAGTGTTTATAGTTGTTCCGGACAGCCACACTTGAAGTTGGGGTGAAAAGCCTGTCGTCATAAAACGGGGGGAGACAGAAAAATTGTTTAAATATGAGGACAACAGCGCACAATTTCAGACTTTTCAGTCTCTCCAGGGGGGCATTCATGGTGTTGCACTCAGTTGTACACATGAAAAGTGAGAAACAGTTCTGTAAAAAGATAGCTTAAGAGAGAAGTTCAAACCCTGGCTCCTTTCTCACCTCTGCACAGCTGGCTCCAACACCAAAAATATGTGGTCTGGACTAAGAACTTTTACAGACTACAAAAGGAAAACCAAAAAGATCGTGCTGATCCTTCAAAAGGATTAATCCATGCAAAGCACCTGAACCTGATGGCATCACTGGCCAAGCTCTCAAGATGTCTGCAGATTAACTGGCGGATGTCTTCACAGACATTTTCAACCTCTCACTGCTCCAGTCTGTAGTCCCCACGTTTCAAGAAGACCACCATTGTCCCTGTCCCCAAAAAGACCAAAGCCCTCTGCCTGAACAACTACCGCCCAATAGCACTCAACTCCACCGTCTTGAAGTACTTTGAGCAGTTAGTCAAAACCTTCATCACTTCCTTCCTACCTGACTCACTGGACCCACTACAATTTGCATACAGGCCAAATAGATCAGTGGACGACATCATCGCCCTAGCCCTCCACACAGCCCTCTCCCACCTGGACCAGAGCAACACATATGTGAGAATGCTGTTCATTGACTACAGTTCAGCATTTAATACCATTGTGCTATTCATACCAGTGTTGAGACCTGGGACTCAACACTGCCCTGTGTGATTGAATCCTAAACTTCGACAGGCAGACCCCATGCTGTGCGGATAGGCAGCACCACATCCTCCACCCTGACTCTCAACACCGGCGCCCCTCAGGGCTCCCTGTTCAGCCCTCTCCTGTACACCCTGTTCAAGCATGACTGCGTGGCCACCCACAGCTCCAACACCATCATTAAGTTTGCTGACCACACAGTGACAGGACAACAACCTGGACTACAGGAACGCTACAGGGAGAAGGACATGCCCCCATAACCATCAAGGGGACTACTGTGGAGAGAATCAGCAACTTCAGGTCCCTCTCGGTTCGCATCAGCAAGGACCTGACCTGGACACACCAAACCAAATTCATCACAAAGATACAGAGACAACGTCTCTTCTTCCTTAGCAGGCTGAAGAGGCTCAACATGGACTCCTGGACACTCTGCGACTTCTACAGGTGCACCATTGGGAGTATACTGACAGACTGCATCATCGCCTGTGGTGCAGGAAGAAGAACAACAGGATCATTAGAAACCCCAATCACCCCAGCCACAAACTGTTCTGCCTGCTGCTGTTTGGCAGATGGCACCACAGCATCCGGTCCCGCACCACCAAGCTGAGGGACAGCTTCATCCTGCAGATGATAAAACTGTTGAACTCTTAAATTCTCAAGTTCGTCACTATGTTTAACACCTGCAGTATGTATTAGTACCTGTTTATACCTGTACACATCACAGTATATATATTTATCCTCAACTCAACTACTGCTTATCTGTTCTCCACTGCATTTAGGGCCGCACCAGCCCCCTGCCAAATTGAATCCTCCTTTTCATTAAAGGTGGGGTATGCGATTCTAATTCAGTACACGTATTTTTGTCAAATTCAGCGATTATCTCCTCACAGTCTGCTAGCTGTTCGTTCTGTGTGTGCACTGAAAAAAAATCTGGTGTTTGTACACAGCTCTGTCTCTCTATAAATGGGAAATAAACAAACACAACACTATTCCAGCCATTCCGGCCATGATTTGTGTGTCAGGTAACGTTCAATGACTTGCCCACGGACATTCAGCTTACTTTCTAGTTTACCAAGATATGCTGTTGTTGTGATGTTAGCTATAGAGTTGTGAGTATCACTGTCTGGAGCTGGTTTGCTGGCTTGAGCATTCTCAATATTATTAACTGCTCTCTTCTTATTGGGAATGTCCCACTTTCGCTGAAACATACTGTGGTTCAACTCCTTAAAAAAAACGGGTCTTGATCCACTAACACCAAATAACTTTAGGCCTATTTCAAAACTGCCCTTTCTGAGTAACGTACTGGAGAAAGTAGTCCTTCAACAGATGCTACCATTCCTTAACAGCATAACAGTTTCAGTCTGGTTTTTGGGGACACCACAGCACGAAATTCACACTACTGAGGGTAACCAATGATCTCTTTGTAGCAGCCGATGGTGGTCACTCCTCAATATTGGTTCTTTTAGATCTCAGCGCTGCTTTTGACACGGTGGACCATGCAATACTTATTGATTGCCTGCGTCATTGGGTTGGAGTCTTGGGCACAGCTCTTGACTGGTATCACTCTTATATCACAGATGGGGCTTTCTCTGTCACTGTAAACAACGAATCCTCAACCACTGAGTATCTCTTATGTGGAGTCCCTCAAGGCTCAGTCCTTGGTCCCCTCCTATTTTCCATCTAGGTAAAATTATTCAGAACCACAATATCTCATTTCACTGTTACGCAGATGACATGCAGCTGTACCTCCCCATCCAGCCCAATGACCAGATTGGACCTATTACCCTCGCTAAATGTCTGGAAGATATTAAAGGATGGATGGCTGATAACTTTCTACAATTAAATGAAAACAAAACAGATCATACTGTTCCGCCTCCCAAACTCCTCCGGCACCACTGCCCTGTCCCTCAACCAGTTATCCAATCACATCAGACCCTATGCAAAAAACCTTGGAATAATATTCGACAATACTTGATATTTGAAATTTGATAGACAGGTTAACATAGTTGTAAAATCTTGATTCTTCCAGCTCAGAATATCCAAGATCAGAACTTTCTCATCACCTAAAGATTTAGAAAAAGTCATCCATGCTCTAATATCCTCAAGACTCGATTATTGAAACTCCCCATATGGTATCAACCAGGCCTCTATTCACCGCTCACAACTGGTACAGAGTCCTGCAGCCAGACTCCTATGCAGACATAAAAAAGGAACATATTACGCCTGTTCTAGCATCTTTGCACTGGCTCCCCATTCGGTATCAAATTCAATTTTATTTATATAGCGCCAATTCATAACAGAAGTTATCTCATTGAACTTTTACAATAGAGCAGGTCTAGACCGTACTAGGTATAATATTATTTACAGAGACTCAACAATTCCCACCATGAGCAAGCATTTGGTGACAGTGGCAAGGAAAAACTTCCTTTTAAGAGGCAGAAACCTCGAGCAGAACCAGGCTGTTGACCATCTCACATTCTCATCGAAACCTTTTTTGGTGACAGGGCCTTCTCAGTAGCTGCACAAAGACTCTGGAATAGTCTCCCTGAAAATATAAGAACAGCAGAATCTCTTGACTCGTTTAAAAGGTGTCTTAAGACCCAATTTTACTCCTTTGCCTTCCCCTGCAATGATTCTTGACATGATTTCCATCCTACATTGATATGCATGAATGTCTGTATGTGTGTGTATGTGTCTGTGTGTATGTGTGCACTATGTATTTATGCATGTATTTAAGTACGTATGTCTTGTGATAATCTTTTTGCTCAATTGTGTGTGTTGTAAAGCACTTTGGCACAAACCTTGTTTGTTTTTAAAGCGCTCTATAAATAAGCGCTCTCTTGTTTACCATGCTGGTAAATCTGAATAAATTATACTTTGGTGCTCATGGTTTCTGTAAAATGAACTGAACGACTGAATTGTGGAGAATCTAACTGGTCTAACAATGTGTAACGTTAGCATGTCCATATTGCCAAAAGTTTAAACATTTATATTGAACTAGCTCAAACAGGTGACCCGGTGGGCTTTAAGAGGTTTTATACATCCAAAGGACTTCTATAAAAACCAGACCCAGTGTCTAATTGACCTGCATTATTTGACAAAATGTGTAGCCACACACAACCACTAAAATTAAATTTAAGTTTTACAGTTCACTAACAAGAGTTAGCATTAGCTAGTGTAGCCATTCAAACTGTGGCTGCTAATCTCTTGACAAGATGTCACCTTGGAGTTTTCATTGGGGCTTCAGTAAGTTAGCCTGGCCACTTCTCTGATATCTGGTGGTTGAAAACACTTCTGCTCCAAGTAAACCTTTTGTTTGTACCAGTTATTATGACAACCCTTAACTGCACCAAACATTCTGGTTTTCCTCGAAGCCATATTGGTCCAAAGAGTTGTTGTGTTAGCTAGCCAATGACCGGAAGTGCCTGACCAGAAGTCTCGCACAACAAAACGTCCAGTGGCTGTGTCCGTATTTTCGTTGAAAATAAGGTGAATACATTTTACCATTACTCTCCAGGCTACCACAGTGTTATATTTTACTTTATAATTTATTTTATATTATACATATTTTATTCCTATATTTTAGCTGCTGCACTGTTTCATTGCTTAGATTCTAATTAGATTTTGTTCCACTTACCTGATTTTTCTTTATACATATTTATATATATATCTGTAAGAGGACAAATGGAGGGAGCCTGAGATTTAAGAATTTCATTGCAGACGACTGCTTCACTGTAACTGCTGTGTATGACAATAAAAGAACTGAAACTTGGACAATCCTGGCATGAAGTGGGTGTGATATGATACAGACTGCAGCTTTACGTTACTGAAGATGAACTGTTTTATAAAGGACTAGTTCAAAATATGTTGTTCAAGACTTGGACTTGAGTCCCATGACTTGGTCTTGAGTCATGAATATGATGACTTTAGACTTGACCTGACAAACTTTAAAAATGACTTCCAACCCAATTTTGACTTTTAACGGCAATGACTTGTGACTTTACTTGGACTTATTGGTCTTAACTTTTGACTAGACTTCGGACTTGTTGGATTGACTTTGGACCAGTCTTGGGACTTGTTGTTCTTCACTTGAGTCTAGATTTGGGACTTGTTGTTCTGGTAACATTTTAATATAACAATCATTAATAAATGGTAAATTGATAACTATTAACTTTAAGTTTAATAACTATTTTACTGTTAACATGTGGTAGTTTAGGTGTTGTCACTTCCTGGTTTATTTTGGTGGTATTCTTCTTCCCTTGTGTGTCTTGTGTTTTTACTTCCTGTCTGTGTTTTCCCTCCAGTTTTGATTGTTGGTCCTCCCTTGATTGTTTGCACCTGTGTCTCGTTGTCTCACCTCCCCGAGGGTATTTAGTCTGGGTCTTTACTTTGTTCTGTGTTGGATCATCGTTATACACATGGTGTTGTTCCTGCTGAGCATTGACTGTAAGTTCGTGTTGGATTCTTTGTTCTCCCGTGGACCTTGTTTGGATTTTGGATTTTGCCTGCTCCCCTGTGAACTGTGTTCCCACCTTTGACTCACTCCCCTGCTTTCACCTATGCTAGCCGGTACTTATCTGCCTTTTGTCTGCTCATTACCTGTCTGCTTACTGTTCTGCCCGTACTTGCCTGCACACCACCCCACAATAAACACGGTAGTCATCCGGCTACTTTTCCCTGAGACTGCTTCCTCGTCATCTGCTTTTGGGTCCACTTACCTCCATACAGCACCCCTTACGACATAACAAACAATGAAATGATATTTACTAATTATTAGTGATGCTATAATTGAATCATTAGTTTGTGTAATATAAAATAATGAGTTTATAAATTATATATTGTGTCATAGCTGATAAGAGATGATAATTACATTCTGATTACATTAGTAAACTGTTTATTAATAGTTTATTGTTACACACAACATTTTATATACTATATTTAAGAATTTCTTAATTATTACTAAATGATTTGTAAACCTTTAAAAATTCATTTGTAAGACATCTATAAACATTGCATAGATAGATGGACCAGATATTTGTAACACTTTGTTAATGGTTAATAATTAGTTTGTCTACAAACATTATTTGGATGGCTGTTATAAAGTTGCAACTGATGAGTATAATACCTTGTTAAATGGTTAATAAATACTTTGTAAAGCATCTATAAACATGATTTAGATTAATTAATACTTTGTCAATGTTAATAATTGCTTTGTAAAACATTTATAAAAATTATCTGATGTTATTGTGAAAGTGGAACGGATGATTATAATACCTTTTTAAATGGTTAATAAGTACTTTGTCAGTGGTTAATAATTGGTTTGTAAACCATCTATAAATTATCTGGATGGTTATTATAAAGTTGCAACTGATGTTTATAATACTGTAAATGGATAATAAATGCTTTGTAAAGCATATGCATTATTTGAGTGACTTATAATGTTGCAACTGATGTTTGCAATAGTTAGGGTAACACTTTATTTGAAGGGGTGTGCATAAGACTGACATGACACCGTCATAACATGACATGACACCTTTCATGCATATGAAGGAGTCTTTATGAATGTTTATGATTGTTGTCATTGTCATATGGTCAATTGTCATTTTTAATGCAAAGTTGACATTGTTTGGGATGTCTTTGTTATGACAACACATGACATTAACCAAGACAGCATAAACATGCCATAGCAAGCCTAATTATCAAACTTAGATGTCATTAAGTGTTATTACACTGTTAAATGCAAATGTCAAGTTGTCATAATAAAGACATCCCAAACAATGTCAACTTTGCATTAAAAATGACACAATTGACCGAATGACACTTAATGACAACAATCATAAACATTCATAATGACTCCTTGAAGTTCATGGCAGATGCCATGTCATGTTATGACGGTGTCATGTCAGTTTTATGCAGTTTTATGTACATCCCTGGTCTTGACTAAGGACTAGACCTAGGACTTGTTGGTCTTGACTCGGGACTTGTTGGTCATAACTCGGGACTTCATAGCCAAGACTTGAGACTTACTTGCGACTTGCAAAATAGTCTTGGTACCACCTGTGAAAATATACTCCCGTGTCACTGGAAAATCATGCCACAGGTTGTTGATAATGTTTAGAAAACCAAACAGTGATTTACATGCTGCAGTTTCTACTCAGCTCTTGCCAATAATGCATGAATAACCTCCCCACTATGAGATTTACCTTTGAATCTGAGGACAGGAAAGAAGCAGATGTTTACCCCAGGCAGTAGATGGAAAAAAACCCAAGTCTGTAGGATATTTGGGCAGTTGGCTTGGTCAGCTTATTGGGTATTATTCAGTGCTTAGAGTTGCTCAGGCTTAAGAAATGTTTAACAGGACGATACAGGCTTTTCAGTGGAGAGCCTTTGTTCCACTGGAGCCATCTGTAGCAATTGTTGAGGGCTTCTATTTCAGTACAGTATGCCTCATCTAAATAATTACTTAATCTGGAAGCGTCTATCTCTTATGCCATTTTGACAATTGCTGTTACACCTCCTAGCACATAGCACAGCACAGGTTAAATGACTACTTACCCTTTCTCTATTTTGTGTTTTTGTTCTTTCTTGCCATTCCAAAGGAGGCCGCTACCTGGATAGTACATCATCTGGTTCCTCGTCTCGCTCCCAGAGTCCTTTGTTGTTAAGCCCAGCAGGCTCTCAGAACATGTACAACAACAGTGGGCCCATGCTGCGCTCCCTCAGGTAAGATTAGTCTGTCCAGGATTCACATCAACCACGACACTGCTCTCCTGTTGTTAAGAGAGTTGACAAATTTTAAATAATCCACACCTGGACACTCTACCCAGCTAAACCAGGACATGTGTCACAGAATATTAAGTGCTTCAACAAAGATTTGGAACAATATAGAGTGGTAAAATGGAAACATTCATTTCAGTACAGCAGCAATGAAAGTTACGGTCAGCAGAAGCAAAAACTTCAGCCTTTCTAAACTATTTTTAGAAATTAACTAACTTGTAAAGTTTTAGCTTATATTTTATATTTGATCAAGATTTTAGGCTCTACTGTTAGTGTTATCTGTATGCACCGGGGGCCTGAGAGTAACGCAATTTCGATTCTCTGTATGTATGTAATGTACGTGTGGAAGAATTGACAATAAAGCAGACTTGACTTGACTTGAAAAAAAACTTAATATATATGTATTAATAAACTTTCAATCATGCCAATATAAAAATGTTAAATTCACAAAATTGGTCACTCTCTCTCCAAAAACATTGTCAGTTCAATAACATCTTCTGTGCAGGCGTGGAGTGCAAAGCACAGCGTTGCACTGGTCATGTGGCATTTTCTTGAGTTTAGTATTTTGAATCCAAATTTTGAAACTTGTGACAAGATTGAGCGTGTTTTGCACAGTCCAGGTCGACAGTGCAGCACATATGGTGCACCCCTGACCCATGATCTAGATTTATACATTTTAAATAGATGCATTTTTTGGCCAATAATCATTTTTTACATGAAAATGTTTGATATGGATTCCTAAATTTCTTTTTTTTAGACATATCTGTGGTATATCTGTATCGCAATCTCTTCTTACTTAGGAGCCAACATATACACCAATACAGATATACAGTATGTGTGATAAGCTAATATCGGCCGATTTATCACTTTTACTGCATGTAACTGTGCAGAATTATGACAGTAATCCCCTTGGAGGCATAATAAAAGGTTAATGTGTACCATTGGCCTGTGGCACACCCTTGGCTACAAAAACACCAAAAGTGCGCTCGCACTCCCTCAACACACTGGACAAGGCGCGCTTGGCTGCGCGTCGTGCCCTGTGCCTTCATTAACAAAAACAGAGCCCCTTTTCTTCACTTCAAAGATTGTGTGTTTTAGGGTTGGGTACCGAACTCTGTACTTTTAAGGGTACCGACTGAATTACATTGGTACTACGGAGTACCGATTCACATTAAATCAGTGCCAAATTTCGGTACCTGTGAGCGCATCTGGTCGAGCGAGTAAAGTATAGAGAGCAAGAGAGAGAGCAAGACTACGTCAGCCCTGCTGCTTGTTCAAGTCACAGGGACACGTGTGTGTAGTGAGTGTGTGGTTGAATAGCAGCGAGCGAGCAGAGAGTGACGGTGAGTGCAGCGGTGCAGAGGAAAAGGTGAGCAGTGAAGCTGGCAGTCTGGCAGGAAATGAACAGTTTGTCAGTGAATAAAGGCTGCAGCTTCTCAAGACCAAAGTGAACCTCCCGTGTGTTGTTTCCTAACTGCTGGAATAGCATCGCTATGATGATCAGCTCCGCCTAACTTTCCATTATCTAAATCACACACTGTGGCAGCATTATGCCGCCGTTGTTTGGTTCAGTGTAAAAAAGCAAAGCTGGCAGAATGACGGCTCTTCACGGCAGTATTGCGGGGCCTCTGTGTAAGAAGAGCTGCTGAGTAAGGGCAATGGTGAGCCAAAAGCACAAGTCACAAGTGCAATATTTGTAATGTGAACTGCAAAGCTGGCCAGGGCAACACGTCTAACCTGAGGAAACACCTGGTCAAACACAAAATACATCTAAAAGCTTGATAGCCTGAAAGCCAAGTCTGCCGCAGCTAATGTTAGCACGCCTGCAACTAGCACCGAAGAAGTTAACTTAGCATCCAAAAGACCCAAGTGAGGCAGTGAGATAAAATGTTCTAAATAAATAATGTTGAAATTGAGAAGTTTGGACTTACTTTTTACAACTGAAATTACATTTTGTTAATACAGAGAGAGTAAAGAACCGAAAAAGGTACCCAATTCCAGTATCGGTTCAAATATGAACGGTACCCAACCCTAATGTGTTTGTTTCTTCGTGTTCTCAGTCATCCAGGTGAAGGAGTGATTCAGCTCATTTCAGTGGCGCGGTCCAGCAGTTTGGGCATCACCATGGGAGGAGGCTCCAACAGGCCTGACGGCCCCGCGGTCTTCATCCAGGAGGTGCTGTCTGGAGGAGACTGTCACCGGGTAAGAAATGAGGCAGCGTAAAGTTAAACCCCAAAACTACAGATATTGAAGGAGAGGATAAGATGAAGGAATGGAGGAATGTTCATCCAAATAATTTGAAGGACACACAACCACTGGTGACTTACATTATACACATTAACATGTCTGCCTACTTACACAACCAGCAGACACGTGGACTATGGTTGATGGGGGCTCTGACTTTTATCTCCCTTTGTTTTGGTAATGTTTCCATGGTAGCAGCCACATTTTTGATTGGATGAATTGCATGAGGATTGTAGGTTTTTAGCAGTAATTCAGGAATAAAGCATGGTAATTTTAAATCAGATTGATGTCTATAGCCTACAATCAATTACAGCTAACAAATTCCCTACAGTATGGGAGCAACAGTATGAATTGTATTGTTGCTTGAGGAACATGACACATTCAGTTCAGTATGCTCACTAATATTATAAAGAGTACGGTCTGGACCTGCTCTGTAGGAAAAGTGCAATGAGATAACTTCTGTTATTATTTGGTGCTGTATAAATAAAACTGAACTGAACTGTATGCCCTGAGCACTGACTGCAGAACCATGAGGATACCTGGATAAAACATGACTGAGATGGATGCAGTGCAGCGGTGAGGGACTACTTGTAGGGAAATTAAGTGAACACAATGGAGGAAGGTAGAGGAGAGACAGAGGGATGAAGAAGGGAGGTAAAGAGTGCATGTGCAGATCTCTGCATCCTTGGCCTCAGATTAGTGTAAAATACTGCTGAGCCATGCTCAGGTCACAGCCTGCTGGTCCTGTTTCTGTGACTAGCTGTCTAAACAGACATACAGTAACAGCCTGTCACCTCCACCCACATAGTGGTCACAAATATGTACAACCATCCAGACACGCACAGACCTTTACATGTACAGTGGCATGATTAGAGCACCCCCCGAGCAAGACATAAAACATGTATCCCAAACTGGCAGTGTTTATTTTGGCAACTGATTTGATTAAGTAACGTCAACTGAAAGGAACGGTAATGCTAACATTTAGTAGTAGTACACAAAACATGCAAGTAATGCAAAGTGAGGTGGATACTTCAACTAATCTTGCTGTTAGTCTCAGCATCACAGGGATCTGTTGCTACTCCTACATTGGTGTTAATGGGGAATTAAGTTGGGTGAGTGCTGTAGGTTGCCAACTCTCCTTATTAGGTTAATACTATTAGGTTAAGAAGCACAGATGTAGTAGTTAGTAGTGTAGAGCTACAGTATTTGAGCTTCTCTCTACTAGACACTACTAAAGACACGTTTAGTGATCTGAATCGAACTTTATTGGCTGTTACTACAGCAACACAGCCATAGATTGATAGTTCATTCTTCAGCTTGGAAACAGCAGTTGACAAAACAATCTCAACTCAAGGTCCACTAACTCGCTTGTTCTGGAGCTTTTGACCATATCATATGGTCTTCATCAGCAGATTGAGTTTGCTTAGTTGTCATGGAACTGTAGATTTTCAAACTGTCCATGATTCTGAGCTGACTTCTCATCCATGTGAACCTAAAAGTTGAACTTGGTGAAGACCATGTGATACAGTTAAAAGCTCCAGAACAAGGGAATAAGTGGACCTTAAGTTGAGATTGTGTTGTCAACACAGCTCGAACTTCCTATGGGACAGGATAAGTGCAAACAGGCAACTGATGTAATAATAATGATAAACTTAATTTATGCAGCACCTTTCAAAACAAAGTTTTTTAAAGAGTGCTCTACATGGTTAAATCAGGATTTAAACATTACAAATTACAATTACAATTACAAATGTAACAGTTCTGAGAAGTCATTTAAAAGATGTTAGTGATTTCTGCAAGGCTCAGGTCCTCAGGCCGGAAGCTCCAGAGCCGAGAGCCCCAGCCGCAAAATCCTAGTAAAGTTTCAGTCCAACACACTGGGCGCATCACGTACTGTAGCTTCACATCAACTGATGCCAGTAGCACACACGCGTCAAGGTACAGTATCCGAGATCTGAGGAGCACATTCTCTGCAACACTTCCACACGAGGAAATAGGATGGTGGCATGTCCTAACACGTCCATGAAGTTCTTTAAAAGGTGCTATACACGACATTCACTGCCACTAGATCTTGCAGTAACATGGTTCAAAGGCTGGTCTGCATTCATCTTACACAACACAAGGCACACACACTACCCAGTTATGCCTACCGCTGGTGGAGTAAAACTGCACAATCATCTAAAACGGTCTGCATTTATAATGATACCCTCCACAATAACCAGCCAATTAATGCAGAGAGCCTACAAATATGTATACATAGACATGTTACGCTAATACTGGAGTTCTGTAGTGATTACAGTAGCCCACAATTACTGAACATGGACAGCGGCTTCTCTGAAATTGTAATGCAGTTTGCAATCTTTGTTGTGTCATTTTGCAATGAATTGTGGTAATGTATGAAAATTGCAAGTTAGAAGGAAAAATGAATGTCATAATGTGTAATTATTCCAAGTAAAAATGTAAAAGATTAGGTGAAGAAAGTTGGATTTTTATAAACACAGTAGGTGTTATTTGGGAAAAGTGGAGCAGTGCGTTTTCCTTCCTAAGACAAAGAACATACAGTATTTCTGTTATCTGTAGTGTCACCTTGACTCCCTGAAGGAAATTACCATAAGGTGACAAATACAGTCCTGTCTGCTCATTAAATCCTGTTGAATATTTAGGAATTCATGCTGGATTAAAGAATGTTAAACACTGCTTGAATATTTCTTGGCATTTGTGTTGTTTTGGTGTCAGTGCTGTTCTGTTAGAGGAGCCCCAGAGTCCCAGAACAGACACACTACACCAAGTGTGAAGGTCAGCCATCACGCTAGGACTCTGCTTAGGGCATCACCCTGCTGCTGCTCCCCCATCACACACACACACACACACACACACACACACACACTTACACACTGGTAGATACACATGCTGCAGGAGCAGCAGCACCTGCAGTCCCGATCTTGTGTGTGGCACTTAGCCCCACTGAAGACATACATCTTTAAAAAGCACTCACAAATATATAGTTTCTTTTTTTTTAAAGGTTCGGTAATTTCCTGAAATAGCTGGTCACTGTAGTTTTAACAAACGTTACACAAACAGGAGGAAATAGTACATTTGTTGGGGACTATTTCCAGCGGCGGATTACTCCGCATTTGGTGCTCAAGTGAGTGTCTCCATTGACGGAACACAAAGTTCAGAACAAGTTAAGTTAAAATAAACTACAGTGCATGTTCGGTTCATGGTAATGAAGGAACATGTCACCCAGTGCAACAGTGCAGCTCACTGATGTGTTGACAACAGTTGAGCTCTGTGGCACAGAGCAATAAGATACAGTACATGAGACTTTGGATACACACACACACTTTGTGGATCATTACACATCCAGTGTTTGTATCCTGAAAGCAGCTGATTATTTGTTTTTGTCCTAAGACTGGCTACTAGCCTGGGCGGAAGGGCCTTGCACAGGAGTGCACTGGTGGAAGCAAGTAAGGGTTGAGGTGAGAGAATAAAAGTAAATGTTCCATTAATCGTGACTGGGAGTTGCTGTTTAACATGATGGATGAGCTCTGCACCCTGGCCACAGTGTCTCAGGGAATACTGGGAACACAGTCATTTGTGCTTGACAGACAAGTGCTGGATACTGCAAAAATGAATATCAACATTCTTGTCGAGGGTTGACTTTTGAAGTTAATCACTGAAATCTTGGAATTAGTTGGCAGGAAACACAAGCAGTCATACGATCAGACGGTCAGGTTAGCCAAACTTATTTGGAAGAGAAAACAAAGGCAAATGATAAAATTATTATCCAAACTGTCTTCACAATTTACAGACCCACTTCCTGCTTCAACTTTGACCTACTGCACTTACTATAGTTGTGCGTGCACAGTTTTTCTGTGCAATGAAGGATTATTTGCGACATTTCAGGTGTGCTCACTTTCAGTTTGTGGTGATGTTGAATTAAGATACAGTGATCCTGTAGACAGGCGCACTGAAACAATGCTGCACACCCCTCCTGTCTGCACATATTCCTCCAGCTCGCTCTGCTTCTCTCTCCCCAATCCCATCCTCCTCGCCTCTCTGTCCGCCCACTGGCAATATGACACCGAAGGAAAGGAGAAGAATGAAGGGGAGAGACAGAGAATGCAGGAATCTGCACTTGTTTGTATGCTTGAAGAAAGCTGTTTCTAAGCAGATGTTTCTTGTTGCATATGTCCTGCAAGGTTTTACATCATTTGGATTCAAGATGCCAGTGAGTGCCAGCGAATCACAGAGAGGGCCTCAGGGCTAAGAATATATCCCATGAAAGTTGTTTGAGCACTGGTTTGTACCTTTTGGTAGATGTACAGAAGGGATTTGTATGAGTATTGTGACTTTTTGCTGCAAAAGTTGGATTTTGGTTGGCTATGACTGTGATACATGTTTAGATTTCCTCTCTGTCTTGCTATAAGTCAGATAGAAAATTGATCAGTCACATGATGAACACCTATCTCTTCAACAGTTATACAGTCTTATCTCTAAAAAGACAGCTTTTTATATATTCATATTCCTTTTTGTGACCATTCTCAGTGTTTGTTGCCCTGCACTGAGATTCCCTACATGGCTGAGATGAAAGCTTTGCTTGGACTGAGAACCTCCACACCGAAAGTCACCTGTTTATTACACAGGCTAGACACCTGTGCTGATGATACTCAGTTGTACATTTCAGTTTTGTTAAGACCCTCAGGCTATGACCTCACTTACAACCTGCTTATCTGCCATCAATATTTGGATGAACAATCATATTGTTAAAGCTAAATGAAGGCAAGATGGAAATTCTTTTACTTGGACTTAGCTTGGTTGTTTAAAAAGTCTTTAAAAACATATTTATTTAATCTTGTATTACAAGAGTCCCTCTGTTGTTATTCTCATTTCTCTTTTCATCAATCCCAATGTCACAATATTAAATTCTAATTCATTTGCTTTGTTTTTATCCTGTGTTGCACTTGTTTATTTATTTCTCACTCATTGTTATTATTATCATTATTTCCCATTCAAATTCTTTTATTGCCTTTAGTCCTCTGTCTTATTTGTATGTCACTGTTATGTTTCTCACGTAAAGCACTTGAGCTGCATTCATAGCACAAACTGTGCTATATTGATCGAATTATTATTATTATTACTATTATTACTATTATTATTATTATATATTATTATTACTACTACTACTACTACTACTACTACTACTACTACTACAGATTCATTTCGTGAACTTGCACTTGGTTCAAGTGATGGAGGTGACAGATTACATCCCTGTTTAAAAAGGTGCAAGCAAAGGAACAAGGCAAATTCAAGACATATTGTAAGATAAACCCTGAAGTAACCCGACTGCGTGACAATTGTTCATTATATTCCATGTAGTATGTGATAGTGGATGACACCCGACACAACCTCACAACGTCCTGACAAAAAGTCTGGCTTGTGTTATATTTTTGCTTTCTCTTATCTAGTTTGAGAAACTTTTACAGCAGGTTCTGCATTTGATCATTAAAGTTATTTTAGCATTTTGTATTGTTATATTTAAAGCTGCAGTAATCAACAGTTGTAGGGGTTCATAGTGATGAGCCCACAGAGAATAATCACCAACTCTGCAGTTCCCCCTTAGCTCTAGAGCTTTTCCAGCAGCCACAGGCAGCTGTTTTCAGTTCTGCTCTGACAAAACCCACTGTACACAACCTGCTGAGCAGCAAACAGCAGACAGCCACAGAGACCAGCTGGTGAACATAGCGGAGCATTTAGCAGCTAAAGAGCCAGATATTTTTCTCAGGAGTTGGAGACCAAAACTACTAGCATAAAATGTACACAGACAGACATGACATGCATTGCATTTATAAGGTTCTGAATAAAACAACAAATCATTTTAAATCTCTCCACACACACTGCATTAATCCAGCATCATTACTGAAAGAGTTTCTCGGGGATGAGGCTGCAGTGCAGCAGGCATGTATGCATGAGATTTCCTTTGGCCCATTTGTTTTTCACTGACCTACGGACTCAAAATCCCCAATAACAGATGGTGAATGGTACAGGGTAGTAAGACCACAACTGTGTTAGAAACAGGGCACAGTAAAGCAAAGCAGTATGTCCACCCTCTGTCATTAACTCACTCGACACTGTACATTAATGCCTGGCTCTATTACAACAGCTACTGACACTGACTTTCTCAGCTTCTCAGTCTTCTGCTTATGGAAGCAGGTTGTCCATTTCCTCCAAATCCCAACTCTTAATCCCCTGTGTCATATAGGAAGCAAGCTAGCATTTCATGCACTGTGATTTGCTGTATGGGATGAGTCAGATGGGGAATTATGCAGCCATGAATTTATCAGAACTGTAGTAGCTATAAGGTGGCAAAACTCCATGTTACATTTACCATCAATGGACTACAGTCTAGGTCACCACATGATCCTTTCTCACCTTTTGGTGAAGAGTAATGAGCATCAGCATGTTCTTAACTTCACAAATCCTGCCCTCAGTTTGAGCTCTGCTTGTTGTGGGCTGGCAAGGTTCATTAAGCATTTGCTTGAGACTAATGGCATTTGAATCACTATAAGCTGTACAGTAAATGGTTGACAGTTCTCTCCTTCACTTAAACATAATCTTTTCTACATTGGCCTATGCTTCTAAATGTTTATCAGTGCTAGCATCGTGGCTCTAGGGATGGCAATGTAGGTGGTCAGTCCACCACTTTGGTCCGGACTAAAATATCTACTATTAGATAGATTGCCATAAAATATGGTATGGATATTCATGATGACTCCTAATGACTATGGTGATTGACCTGCTGGTGGCGCTAGAGGAAAGGTCAGGAAAAGTTTTCACTTTTTCTGTGGAATCTCTCAACATCTCCTTGATGGAATAGCACAAATTTCATAGCATGCTAATGTTAGCATTTAGCTCAAACTACCGCTCTGCCTAACTACAGTCTCACAGAGCTGCTATCATGACTGTAGACTCTGCGTCTTATTCAGGCGTATAGGCCTCTGGTACCAACTCATAACAGTAGAATATTTCTGGCTGTCAACTGCATTAAGTGCAGAATACGCTTCTTGGGCCTTCATGTCAATACCGCTTGCAACATAACCACACGGTCAGCCTCAGGCCAAGCTCTCCCATTGGCGACACGTTCAAAAAGGGAGAAAAAAAGTGTCCAGATCTCTCTCCTTTTCTATGCTCATGGGGTGATGGTGCCTGACCATTAAGAGCTTTGTAGGTGAGAAGGATTTTAAATTCTATTCTGGATTTTACAAGGAGCCAGTGCAGAGAAGCTAATATTGGAGAAATGTGAAAAAATGTGCTTTTCCTAGTTCTTGTCAGTACACATGCCACAGCATTCTGGGTCAACTGGAGAGTCTTAAGGGACTTATTCGGGCAGCCTGATAATAAGGAATTGCAATAGTCCAACCTAGAAGTAACAAATGCATGGACTAGTTTTTTGGCATCATTTTGAGACAGGAGGTGCCTGATTTTTGCAATGTTACGTAGGTGAAAAAAGGCAGTCCTTGAAGTTTGTTTCATGTGGGAGTTAAAGGATAAATCCTGATCAAAGATAACTGAGGTTCCTTATGGTGGTGCTGGAGGCCAAGGCAATGCCACCTAGAGCAACTCTTTAGATAATGTGTCTCGGAGGTGTTTGTTACAATAACTTGAGTTTAACATCAGAAAATTGCAGGTCAACCAGGTTTTTAATGTCTTTAAGGCATGCTTGAAGTTGGAAGATAGATATAATTGGTATCTTCCGCATAACAATGAAGTTTATGGAGTGTTTCCTAATATTGCCTAAAGGAAGCATGTATAAAAAGGTGAATAGAATCGGTCCAAGCACAGAACCTTGTGGAACTCCGTGACTCACTGTTAACATGTACAAATTGAGAAAAATCTGATCAATAGGATTTAATCCAGTTTAGTGCGGTTCCTTTATGCCAATTGAATGTTCCAGTCTCTAATAGGATGTGATGATCAATGGTGTCAAATGCAGCACTAAGATATAACAAGACAAGTACAAAATCTAGCCTATTGTCTGATTCAATTAAAAGGTCATTTGTAATTTTCACCAGTGTTGTCCCTGTGCTGCAGATCCACTTATCAAAAAGCAGTAAAAGAATCCAGGAGTCAATTGGGTGCACGGGGCAACCAGGAACATGGGGAAATAGGACCGAAACGCAGACCGAGGCGCAGACCGAGGCAGAGCTAGATGCAGTTCAATGATTTAATTAACAAAACCAAGGGTACAAAGACTTATGGGAAGATGAGGCAGGGAAGGGTCAAACCAGAGAGCATTCCAACACAAGAAAATAAATCCAATAAGTCAAAAAAAAAGTCCAAACACAGGTAATGTATACATCAGCACAGAACCAAGACATGAGCACACAGCAACATAACATAACAAACTGACCAAAAACAAAGGAAGTGGTATATATGCTGAGTGACTGATGAGGGGATGAGATGCAGGTGGGGAGATGGATGGTGAAGCTCAGGTGATTGCAGGGCTGACAAGAAGTGAGAACAGTTGTGTGAATAGGTTTGGCAGTCAGGTGATGAGGAAAGGAGGGAAAGTCCGGGGGCATCTGGTGTTGTTTTCAAAACTGTGTCAGAAATAAAGTGCTGGATGTCCCAAAACGTTCTCCAGCTAAATTTAAACAAAGCAGAAATAATTATCTTTAGTCCCTAAAAGTCCATCCCTATTTTACAAAAACATCTCGGCTAGATCTTGTCTACAAACGTCACCTGCAGCCAGAAACCTGGGTGTAATATTTGTCAGTGACCTTTCATTTGAAAAACAAGTTACAAAAGTCATTCCGTTCATGTTTTTATCAATTGATAAAGAGTACAGTCTAGACCTGCTCTACAGGAAAAGTGCAATGAGATAACTTCTGTTATGAATTGGCGCTATATAAATAATATTGAATTGAATTGAGGAGCATCTCAAAAATCAGGTCTTTTCTCTCCCGGCCTGTTCTTGAGAAGGTCATACATGCTTTTATATCATCTTGGTTAGATTATCGGAACTCATTGCATTCAGGGTTAAGCCAAAAACATCTCACGCCTTCAGCTGGTACAAAACGCAGCTTCTCGGCTTTTACCAGAAGACAAGATCATAGCAGATCTGTTTTAGCCTCTCTTCACTGGTTACCAGTCAATTTTAGAATCAATTTTAAGATTTTACTGATCACCTTGAAGCACTTCATGGTTTAGCTCCCAGTTATATTGTTGACTTGCTGCTCCCCTATTCCATTTTCATTTTAATATGGTCATAGAACACCCATATGAGTGGAAGGTGGAAATGAAAATTGAAATTGGATTATTAGATTTTCATTTTAATTTTTACTCAACTAACACATACAAATGTGGAAAATTATAATGCTATTGTGGAATTACATTTTAATTTCCAAGTTTACATTATCATTTTAATATAGTCCCTTATAAGCTTCCATACAGCCCAGTGGACATAAATCAAGAAGATTTAAAAAATCGTTTTTTAACAGAATGAGCCATCAAAGGAAATAGGGCTCCTCTGTGGTTCTATAGATCAGCATGACAAAAGACTCTGTCTCCTTGTTTGCAGGATGGACGGCTGAGGCCTGGAGATCAGCTCATTGCCATTAACAAGGAGTCCTTGATAGGTGTAACCCACGAGGAGGCCAAAAGCATGCTGAACAAAGTCAAATTCAGGTAGGTGGTGCCCGCACTGCCATGGTCGTCCCTCTTTCTTCTGCATATATGCACGTCACTCTGTACATGCTTGTGTCTTTGTATTTTTATGTATTGTGTCTCCAGCCAAGACAGTGTGGTGGAGATTGCCTTCATCCCAGGGAAAGGACTTTTTCCAAGCAGCACATCTCTCCACAATGGGGTCCAGCGAGCTGCGGGCAACAACAACAACTGTGGACGCTTAAAAGTCCACATCAGATCACCTGAGGTCAGCTATGCTTTGTGTCAGAGATCAAAAACATACCACACTATGTCAAGGTTTTGGACATTCTGTCAGTGGATTCATAACATTTTATTACTATAGCAACAGAAACAGATATTATGAAACAGCAAGAGCAGTATTTTGCAGTGAACCAAAAATAATTAGGCTTGGGTTTGTAAAACACATCTTAGGCTCCCATACTGACAGTCGGATCGAAGATAAATGTTGATGAAAGGGTTTTGGGAGTTTAGAGGTCTTTCTCAGCTAGTACACTGTAGGTTGGACTTGATTTTAATGTGCTGCGTTCTTGTTATTTGTGGAACCGGGAGTGTGCCATCGAAATACTTTAACAGAGTTTAAGTTTATAATGATCAATTAATAAATTGATCAACTTAAAAATGTAAAATAAAGTGATTAATGCATTTTGCATTTAAATGCATTAAGAAACGTTCTGTTCATTTACTGTGTTTAAATAATGAATTGATCATTGAAATTTAAAATGTAATTGCAAAACTAATTTTTAAATGTCTTTTGAGCTTACAATTCCTTATCAAATTTAAGTAATAAGTCACAATTTGAAGGAAAAATAATTAATAATTTGTGTATATTACACCTTTATTTTACTTGTTAGTTTATTTATCATTTAAATGCAAATGTAATTAATCTATTCATAACAGGTTTGTTAAATTGACCAATTTATGAATTGATTCTGATTTTACAATGTAAAGTCAGAATTATTCTGGTGGCACACTCCAGCCTCCACAGTAAACTCCATGCTGTAATGTGCAATGTAGTTGATGAATGACTTAGGTTTTCCAAAGTTAAGGTCTGAAGGATGTCACAGAGTGACACAAACTTTGAAGTGATAGTGACTTGCTATTCTACTGGAAATTACTAACGACTGGGCAGTGTTAATATAATCATCTTTATTGTGTCATCAATTTTACATCCAGTTTCTATTTGTGTTTTGTTTCTTTGCAGATCTGTACAGAGGAGCCAGCCCCAGTGTCCTCACCTTCTCCTGACATCTGCCCACCAGATATTCATATTTCAGGTAGAACACGTCACTATACTCTCATTTTATTTCTCTTGCATTTTTTTCTCCTATAATCAAAATTGTTCCTCGCCTCTGCTACTGAGACCTGTGTAGGGGTGCAGAGTCGGGTGTTGATTCACAGTGGGGTTGGTAGTACTAAAAACCATTTCATATTAAAGGGACCCATTTGATTCATATCAGACAATATAGCTTTACTTTAAAGGATAAGTCTGGCTATATACTATGTTTTTCTTACTGTCAGTGAATCCCAGTAGAAGACCCAAACCAACATCCTACCAACAAAAATACTGTGTTTGTATCCAACGCCTGATATAGCTTCTTCCTCTGTGCCATAGAGCTCCATTGTTGTCCAGAAACTATTAAAAACACATCAATGAGCCACACTGTTGCACTGGGTGAAATGTTCCTTCATTACCATGAAAACACACACTGTAGTTTATTTTGACTCATTCCCACATACACCGTCCTGCTGCCCCAAATACTTACTACAGCACCAAATGTGGATTAATCTGCAGCTTAAATAGTCCCCAACAAATGCGCTATTTCCTCCTGTTTGAATAAAGTTTCATAAATACCACAGTGGCCAGCTGTTTTAGGAAAGTACTGAGCATTTTTTTTTAATTGAAACGATATATTTGTGAGGTGTTTTTAAAGATTTATGTCGTCAGTAGGAACCAATGGGCTTGAGACGCACACACAGGGTAGGTAAAATAGAAAGTATTAAGAGACAAGCTAACGCATTGTTGGTTTTGATCTTTTCATGGGATTTGATGACAGTAAGAGAAATATAGAAATGTGCTCTTAGAAAATACACAACAATGCACATTTCTATAATTACTTTATATATGGATCAGTGGTTTTTGTCCTGTGATTAACAGTGCTCTTGGTTATGACCCTAACCCTAACACCCATCTCATTCCCTTCACCATCATTGTCCACCCTTCTCTCTCTCTCATCCTGTTTATTTGTATAACATAGTTTAAGAAAGCAGCTATGCCAATGTTACAGGTCGCCCGTGGGTCCCAGCTCAAAGCCACCCGACTGCCTGTTCCAATCAAGGTTATTTCCTAGGTGCTGTAACCACTTAGCTCCCATCCAGGCTCTTATTGGTTAAGCCAGTTGCTAGCCATGACAGATGTCAGCAGTTTGTGGTGAGGTGAGCAGATACAAAAACTGACTGGATATAATCTTTTACAGAGACGTGACATTGATTCATGACTGTCAATAATTTCTGTATGGTTTCAGAATTATTGGAAGCAAGGGTGAAGCCTTGTTAATTGAATGTTAATTTAAGTAAAGTTGCAGTGTTTGACCTGTCCTAAAGCACAGCAGGGGAGATAAACATGTTGAAATGTGTAAAACCCTATTACTATTATCATCTGGGGTCCTACTATATTTTGTAATAATTGCAGAGGTCATCTGTGTGAATCTGACATGTCTGCAATTTGTAAAAAGAAAACTTCTGTCACAAATAATCTACCATATTTCAGTAAACAGTGGTTTTCACAAGATTGTCTTGTTTTATCTGTGGTTGTTGTTTCTTTGTGGGTTAATAATAATGGTAGGCAGGGAGACCCATGCAGAGAAGCAGCTCCAGTCAGATATTACAAGATGGTATATTTGAGTCAACATAAAGTTATTTAAGTCACTGCAGGAAACTCAACTAAGTAATTTGGGGTAATTCTAGTCCAGTGTGAATGGGGCATGACAGAGAGGACGAGAGAGAGAGAGAGTGTGTATTAGCACTTATGTATATGGGCTCAAATAAGGGTCAGTAATTGACTAAATAATCTCACTTCAGTGGAGTTTCAAAGTTCATTCTTGACCTTGAAAACAGCAGTTGTCAAAACAATCTCACTATAAGGTCCATTTAGTAGCTGTTCTGGAGTTTTCAAGCGTATCATACCATGTCATCTGTGTTTCGTCTATGTTTAAGCCAACCTTGATGAGAGTCCTTCAAGTGATCAGAAAAATCTGGAAATTTTAATATCTTCAATTCCAAAAAAACCTGGCCAAGTCCATAATAATAATAATAATAATAATAATAATAAACTTTATTTATATAGTTTTATGATAGTTATTTATTTATATAGTTCATTATTATTATTATTATTATTATTATTATTTGCTGATGAAGATCATGTGGTATGATTGAAAGCTCCAGAACAGCTACTAAATAGACCTTTAGGTGATGTTTACCAACTGCTGTTTTCAAGGTCAAGAATTAATACTGTGAAGCCGGGATAAATCACACACAGAGCTTCAAATGCTATTTTGTGGGGGGTTTACTGTCTTTTCAGTTATTTTTCTTTTGCGAAATAAAAAAATTAAATAAAAGTGTGTTTCCACTGAAGACAATGGTTTTCACGTTACAAAAAGAAACATGTATGAATCAAAGCAAATAAAAAGAAATCCATCACTATTCCTACCAAAACAGCTATACAGCACAAAGACGGCAGTGGCCCCTCTGTGGGCAACACTGCCCTGTACAATCACTACACAGTACTTGTGCTAACCTATCAACTTAGAAGCTCCTTCCTTTTACAGAGGCTTTACAAAATGTGTCCAAACTGCAAAATACATTAGACAAATAAAAATACAGAACAGCAAATCATCACACTGTTTCCTACCTAACGAGCTCCAGTGGCCCACATGTAATGTTTCATTCCACAAGCATCAGCAATTCTAAAACCAAAAATTTCACAAAATGTGGATTTCGATACGTACATCAGACACCATTCAACCAACATATTGCTGTATTGCGCTGAATAATTCTTAAACAAGTATTCATAAATGTTCTCACCACTCTGCAACAGCAGCCATTCTGTTGAACTTCCTATATTTTCCCTCTCAGCAATCACACTGCTGCAGAGATAGTGAAACTCCACCCCCTGCTGTCCAAAACCAACACCAACAGCAGCACTGCTGCAGCGGAGAATTTTATTTACAAGGGTTGTATTTCCTGCATATATTAATTTATATTTGTGATTTTTACCACCTGGTTACAACTGTTTATCTAACTAAAATGTGTGCACAAAATAAATAGTATCAACAATCAGGTTACATGAAGACTGAAAAAGAACATATTGTGTTTTGTACTGGAATGACAACACATGGTATGATGTGGAGTGGTATCTGGGTGTAGCCAGGGTTTAAAGCACGGCTGTTGTCAATCATCACCACAAGTCGGGGGTGGGGGTGCAAATCCTTTGGGTGGGACAAGGAGGAGGTGGAGCGTAGTCACTGAAATCGGCTCATACCCCTAGCAACAGGGGGTGTGCACACACGAACACTCAGAGGAAAGGTTCCCATTGCCACAGCAAGCAGACACACAAATCCGGGACAGACAAACTCATCAAATTAATATTAGGCATTGGCTGTCTGCCCTCCCCTCTCTCACTGTTTTCCCTCACTCTCATTTATATAATCATCCACCTTTCCTCCACTCCTCTCTTTTTAATCATCTGCTTTTCATCCTCCCACCCAAACACACTCACACACACACACCTCCCCTATCACCACAATCACCCACTTCCACCAAATCCACAGAGAATATCTGTCCATCCACTCTGATATTACAGATTATCCAATGATATTTCTCCTCCTGTTGTTTACTATGTGTGCTGTGGCCTCACATACTCTCTCCTCATTCTGTTTAAAGACCAATAGCCCCTGGTTCGATTCGTATTTTCTCCATATAGCTTTTCTGCATGGGAATGTTTTTCACCATCGGTGCTTTTCCCTTTTGTCTTTGACAAAAAATCAACTACATTGTTTAATTTTTCTTTATCTTCCTCCTCTTTTCTCCACCTTCCTTTTCTCTTCTCCTGTCTCTAGGTTCAACCAGCCAGAGGTTACCAACAGGGGCCAAACCTAAGATAACACTGGACCCCTACATACGCCTCAAATCAGACAAGTTAGACTTGGTGAGTCCAGTCCTCTGGTCAGGGAA